>NC_142477.1:21505026-21808056 GCF_049115385.1 Moschus berezovskii | reverse complement strand
GCCAGAAAGGAAAAACGAAATCTGAATTAGGCCAACACCATGACTGAGTTGGCAAATGGAATCATCCAGAGAATCCAGGAAAAAAAAGAAAACACAGACGTGCATACACCTCGATTTTTCCCATGAATGATTTTAAACACAAAACAAGCTTAGACACATTATTCCCAGACTTCTGATCTACAAAACTGTGACACAATAAATGGTTGTTATTTTAACCCCCTAGATTTGTGGTAATTTGTTATGGTAGCAATAGAAAACCAGTATTGACATATGCATACTTCCATGTGTAACATGCATAGCGGAGGGAAGTTGTGGTATAGTACAGGGAGCTCAGCTTGGTGCTCTGTGATGACCTAGAGGGGTGGGATGGAAAGATGGGAGGGAGAGAGACTCAAGAGGAGAGGATATTTGTACACGTATAACTGATTCACTTTGTTGTACAGCAGAAACTAACACAACATTGTAAAGCAATTATACTCCAACTAAAAAATTGAATACTAATACAGCAGCAATGAAATATTTCCTACCCATTAGCACGCCCAAGATCAAACAAGTATTGACGGAGATGTGGGAAACAGGAGGATATACACAACTTGTGTGTTGGTAGGAGTGTAAGTTGTTACAGTGGTCCTGTGGAAAACAACTGGTCTCTATCTGGTTAGATTGAACTTGTGCATACCTTTGGACCCACAGATTCTACTTCTAGGTATCTGTCCTAGAGATGAGTGCTCATGGAGAGATACGTTAGAATGCATTTTTAATTTGCAATAATTGTAAAGATAAAAAATGGATAAAAAGCTGATGATCATTTATCAAAACATAATGAAGGGCTACCCTAGTGGCTTGGTGGTTGAGAATCTGCCTGCCCATTCAGGAGACATAGGTTCAATCCCTGGTCCAGAAAGACATGCCATGGAGCAGTTAAGTGTGTGTGCCCCAACTACTGAGCCTGTGCTCTAAAGCCTGGGAGCTGCAACTACTGAGCCATGTGCCACAACTACTAAAGCCTGCAAGCCCAGAGCCCTTTCTCTGGAACAAGAGAAGTCTCAGCAATGAGAAGTTTGCACACCACAGCTAGAGAAAAAGCCTGAGCAGCAACCAAGACCCAACACAAACAAAAATAAATAAATAAATAAAGTTATTTCTTAAAAAATGTCAGAAAAAAGTAAACGGTTTATTCATTTAATGGAATCCTAGGCAACAATTGTGACTGTTTTTCATCCCATATAATAATAATAATTAGAAGATAAAAAATATTTAACAGTTTTCGTTCTTACTCCATAGAAGGCAGCATTCTAAGTACCTAACATATAATACCTCTTTTTGCCTTTACAGCTATTTGATGTAGGAACAATAGTTATCCTGATGGAAAGATGGGAAAACCAAGATGAGCAGAGATCATTGGCAATAAGGACTCCGGGTTAACCATTTATATTGTAGTTCATGTAATTGATGCCCCATAGCCTCGAGCAGTATATGAAATGTGTTGTGCTATGTGGATGACTTGAAAGTAAATATAATTTATCAATATTAGAACCGGGACTCTATCCCAAGCAGTATGACTCCAGAATTCTTGCTCTTAGCTACTATATTGCAATTGCTTTCAGTATCCAGTTATTAAGGCTCTACTATATTCCAGGCACTGTGTGAATGCCTCACAACATCATAGCAAGTGGATCAATAAGGACTTTACATGTTGAAATATGCAGTCCAGGGCAGGAATAGGATAAATATATGGTCATAGCATAATGTGATGGTGTTCAGAAAGGGATGCACTGGGTATAATGGCAGGGGCTGCTGCTACTGCTGCTAAGTCGCTTCAGTCGTGTCCAACTCTGTGCGACCCCATAGACGGCAGCCCACCAAGCTCCCCTGTCCCTGGGATTCTCCAGGCAAGAACACTGGAGTGGGTTGCCATTTCCTTCTCCGATGCATGAAAGTGAAAAGTGAAAGTGAAGTCGCTCAGTCGTGTCCAACTCTTACCAACCCCATGGACTGCAGCCTACCAGGCTCGTCCGTCCTTGGGATTTTCCAGGCAAGAGTAGGCACAAGTGGAGGAATGAAGAAAGCCTAAAACAAAGACACTGAAAACAGTTCCAGTAAAAAGGCAGTTTCATAGCAGATGAAAAATTGCCCAGGAAGTGTCCATTCTCAGAGACAGAGAAATAGAGAACCATGAAAGTTTGTGTTCCTTGTAGAATGCTTTATATACATCCAATACTTTCATTAAAAATTAAAGTCTCATCAGATCCTTGCCTACAGATGTCACAGTGAATGGCACAGAATGTCAAAAGGCCATATATAACATTCAAATGGGATGCCTACTGAAGATCTACAGAAAGGCTACAATCTCAAAGTTGGCCATTACCAAGGCTCCTTTTTATTAGTAGTAGTGTTTTAAACCAATGTCCATTGCTTTTTCCACCGCTGGAGTTGAAATGTGTGAATGTGGAGATGAGAGGTAGCAATTTCACAAAGAAGCAAAGGTACATTTTTCCTAATTCACAAGGAAAAGAGAGTCTATGCAAAGAAAAACGTGTCATGTATGATAAGTATGCTGAATGGTTGGCTAGGCCACTCCCTCATATATGTATGTTCAGCCTGTCCGACTCTTTGTGACCCCATAGACTGTAGCCCTATAGGCTCCTCTGTCCATTGAATTTTATGGGTAAGAATACTGGAGTGGGTTGCCATTTCCTACTCCAGGGGATCTTCCCAACCCAGGGATTTGACTGGCATCCTTTGTGTCTCATGCATTAGCAGGTGGGTTCTTTACACTAGCACCACCTGGAAAGTCCCCACTCCCACATATATGCCTCAGCAAAATTATGAAAGAATATAAGTAATCCTCAGTATCTCTCCTGAAAAATGAAAGTCTCAAATATTAAACCTATGAATGCCAAGAGACTGTTGGACATTATTTTGGACTTTTAGGGGAAAACTGACTTTTTAAAAATATAATAATAAATAAGAGATACAACATTGTTTCACAAGAAAAGCAAGAGAAAAGAAGAAACAAAATTTCATATTTTCTAACAGTGGGAAATTAATTTTTCACTGCCAAAGATAGGTGCTAATGTTTAACAACATTCCAAAAATACTTATGAAAAATTTATCACTTCATATATTTGTTTCAGGGGGATTTTGTTTGTTTTAATAGTGGATGTCAGGAAAAGGCGAGCTAAAGCTTTAGGGCTGTGATTTTCTTCCATTGCCTAGCAACATGAGCGAATATAGATGTGCAGAAGCAAAAGTAGTGACCTTTCTTTTGTTCCTGCCTCTAATGTTTACAAAGGATCTTTTGAGTATTTCGGTGTTGCTCATAAATTTGGAGGTCACTCAGGATGCAGACATTGTATTATTTTTCACTGTATATTTTGCATGAGCAAGAAGACTTCTGCATCTCAGGAAACAAAATGGAAAAACAAAACCAAAAATATAGTAGTTACATATTAAACGTAGTATCCTTAATTATTATTTTAGTAATATTTCTAATTTGTAGAATGCAGTTATACAGTATGCAATGTGAGAGACACATCTACCATATTGAATTCTTAAGAAAAAAATTGTGTTAATAATATTCTATTATGCTAGGAACCTGTGTTAGTAAAGGGCTTTCCCAGAAGAATGAAGTATCACAGAGAAGTCTTGGTTACATGATGGATAATTTGAAAATCAGTTCTTCATCTGAGAAAGTCAGCTGATATTTTATATATGAAAGTGAAAGTGAAAGTCGCTCAGTCATGTCCGACTCTTTGCGACCCCATGGACAATACAGTCCGTGGAATTCTCTAGGACAGAATACTGGAGTGGGTAGTCTTTCCCTTCTCCAGCGGATCTTCCCGACCCAGGAATCTAACCGGGGTCTCCTGCATTGCAGGTGGATTCTTTACCAACTGACCTATCAGGTAAGCCATTTTATACATAGTTGGTAATAAGATTTACCTCTGTGGAACCATTTAGCACTATCTGGCAAAGTTAAACACATTCAGCCTACAACTTTGCAAACAGAGCTCTCAGTGCATAACTAAGAGACACACTCATGCAAGTGTACAAGGAAATATATAGCAAAAATATATAGCTGCTAATCATCTGGCATGCTCAGTCAGGTATGACTCTTTGTGACCCTGTGGATTGTAGCCCAGCAGGTTCCTTTGTCCATGGGATTTTTCCAGGCAAGAAAACTGGAGTGTGTTGCCATTTCCTCCTCCAGGGGATCTTCCCAACCTAGGGATCAAACTCACATCTCCTGTGGCAGGCAGATTCTTTACTACTGAGCCACCTGGGAAGCCTGATATTAATTTTCTGTTGCTGTGTAACAAATAACCACAAACTCAGTGGCTTAAGTTAATACAAATTATCTTGCAGCTTCCAGAAGTCAGGCGCTGGGTTCTCTGCTCAGGGCCTCCAAAGACTAAAATCCCAGTGTTGGCCAGAGCTGAGATTCCATCTGAGACTGGAGATCCTCTCCCAAGCTCATTTAGATTGTTGGTAGGAAGCAGTTCCTTGTGACTGTAAGCCTGGACCCTGTTCCTAGAGGTTACCCCTCTCTGCAGGCTGTTCACAATGTTTATTTGCTTATTTAAAGCCAGTGTGAGTATATTTTTCATATTTTGGATCTTTTCCTTTAGGTAAGATCTGGGCCCTTTTAAGGGCTCACAGGTTAAGTTAAGCCCACCTAGCACAATCTCCCACTTGATTAACTCAAAGTCAATTGATTTTCAACCTCAAGTTCATTTCCAAACCACTTCAGCTTTGGCTTAGAATGTAACTTAGTTTTTTTTTAAGTAAAAACTATCATATAAATAGTCTTGCCCACAGCTACTAGTAGGGAATTATACACGATGTGTAGAACAGAGGTTAGAAATCTTGGGAACCATCTCAGATTTCTGCCTACCATACTGCTTTATTAAAATTAAGAAAAAATGTATGAAATCACTGTGACAGTTATTTATAAGTTTTATTAGTTTCAAAAAAATGAAGTAGTATTAAATACTGAAAATGAATAAAATAAAGCTACTTTTGTCAACATGGATGGATCCCATAAAATAAACTGAATGAAAACAGCAAGATGCAGACAAAACAAACAAACAAACAAACATGGCATGACCTATATAAAGTTTAAATTTAGTCAAACTATATAGTATATTGTGAGAATGTACAGAGTGGCATGATAATCTCCAAATTTAGTTTAAGAGTCACCTCTGGGAGGAAGGATGGAGTAAACTCTAAAAGGAGTTTCTGCTCATAATTGTGGAATTTTCTCTTTTAAAATAGGTTCAGTTCAGTCACTCAGTCAAGTCTGACTCTTTGTGACCCCATGGACCTCAGCACACCAGGATTCCCTGTCCATCACCAACTCCCAGAGCTTGCTCAAACTCATGTCCATTGAGTCAGTAACGCCATCCAACCATCTCATCCTCTGCCATCCCCTTCTCCTCCTGCCTTCAATCTTTCCCAGCATCAGGGTCTTTTCCAATTAGTCAGTTCTTCACATCAGGTGGCCAAAGTATTGGAGTTTCAGCTTCAGCATCAGTCCTTCCAATGAATATTCAGGACTGATTTCCTTTAGGAGTGAGTTAGTAGATACATTGGGGCTTAGTATAGTATTTTTATTTATATTTACTCATTCAATATATTTTGCAATAGATATTAAAATATAGAATTACCCAAGGCAACTTTTCATGATCTACATCTGTAACATTCGGGCAGAATCAGTGACTTCTCTTAGGTGTGATCTTGAAGCAATAGGATCTTTATTTTTGTTGGCTATTGTATTCTTTCTCTAAATAAACTGAAGGTAGAATTTGAAGGTATAAATCATTAAAAGCACAGTCTACACTGGTTGAACCAGTGGAAAGAGGCTGGGTAAGAGGGGACAGAAAGGGTGAAGAGCCCAGACATCCATTCTTTTGCCCTTTCCACAAAAAGCATCTGAGTGTTTAACTCACAATCCAGAGAACGCAAACCACTGCTCTGTAACTTCATGTCTCACTTACATATGCCTGCATTATGACAGTAACCATCCTAAATATTGATTTGCATGGTTTCATCTACACTGACAGAGGTTGAGAATCTTTCCACCTCCACACCTAGCTTTTTTTTTTTTTTTTTTTTAGCTATACTTAGTATCAATGACGGAGAAGGCAATGGCAAGCCACTCCAGTACTCTTGCCTAGAAAATCCCATGGATGGAGGAGCCTGGTAGGCTGCAGTCTGTGGGGTCGCTAAGGGTCGGATACGACTGAGCAACTTAACTTTCACTTTTCACTTTCACACATTGGAGAAGGAAATGGTAACCCACTCCAGTGTTCTTGCCTGGAGAGTCCCAGGGACAGGGGAGCCTGGTGGGCTTCTGTCTATGGGGTCGCACAGAGTCGGACACGACTGAAGCGACTTAGCAGCAGCAGCAGTATCAATGAATGTTTCTTAAATGTGTTACTGATGGTTTCTTGGTGAAGTTAGGATTCAAGACACACAAAATACCTTGAAAAGTTCAATAGGAAAAGAAGTAATACCTTTTATTCATTTAGCATTCTTCGTGCTTTATAGCCATGCTTAGATCAAGTGGATGGTGTGATGCAAGAACTCTGCTATTTGAAGGGAGGACTTTAGAAAGTCTTTCCCATTGGAATGGTTATTTAAGTAAACGTAGGTCCAGCAAAACTCCATCTCAGGACACCTCATGGCCCACTTCCAGTGTCACATTTTCTTACCTGATCTTTCTCTTCAATTCAGCTCCTGCATTTTAATGGTAATCAGGCACTTTCTCTGTTCCTCCCAGGGTTTGATTCCACTGACTTCAACACCCTTCCCTCTTTCCAATTTTCAGCTGTATTGATTTAAAACATCTGCTTATATTTAACTCCCATCTAAAAAATGAAGAAATGAAGGGAAGTAGTATATTCACATAAGAACCACTTAGTTAAATGACTTAACACAGTCTACCATTATGACAACTTAAGTGCGCTATGCCCAAGAGCAAACTCTGGGAAAATACCAAAATTTAGGGAGTAAGATTTTAAAATATTAGAAAAACAACACATATCTTAAAATTCACCCAGGAAAGTACACTTCACAAAGAATCAATAGGAAAGTGTGTGTGTAGCTTGCCAACCTTACGAGGACTGGGGGAAAATATTCCTTACTTCAAAATGCTGACTTAGTTGATCCTTTATCTCTGTTCCCCTTTGCAATATGTTCAACCATTTATCATAGCGTTTACAACATTGGATTTTAAATGTCCAGTTTCTCCTGAGCTTTAAGTCTCCTAGAACCCTATACTAGCCTTGCTCTTCCAGTCTGTGATTTAGTTCTGGATCATGAAATAAGAGCAACAGTCACATCAAAGTTATCCTGTCCGTGGACTGTGCCATGATGTGATTCTGGAAAGCTCTCTCCCTCCATGTGACTAAGACCAAGGGATATATCCTGAAAGATACTTACATTCCACCCTACACTTATACACTTACACTTATACAACCACCTGCCCTGACTCTTCCTTAAATACCTGGGGTTAGAACATCTTAGTCCGTGCTGTCAGCAACATGGACTCTAAAATGTCTTTTTTTTCTCTTCCTTTATAAGCTTCATTAATGGTTACTGTTAGCGAAAACAAGACCAGGAGCTGACTGTGGCTCAGATCATGAACTCCTTATTACGAAATTCAGACTGAAAGTGAAGAAAGTAGGGAACACCACTAGACCATTCAGATATGACCTCAATCAAATCCCTTATGATTATACAGTAGAAGTGAGAAATAGATTTAAGGGACTAGATCTGATTGATAGAGTGCATGATGAACTCTGGACGGAGGTTCGTGACATTGTACAGGAGACAGGGACCAAGACCATCCCCATGGAAAAGAAATGCAAAAGAGCAAAATGGCTGTCTAAGGAGGCCTTACAAATAGCTGTGAAAAGAAGAGAAGTGAAAAGCAAAGGAGAAAAGGAAAGATATAAGCATCTGAAAGCAGAGTTCCAAAGAATAGCAAGGAGAGATAAGAAAGACTTCCTCAGTGATCAGTGCAAAGAAATAGAGGAAAACAACAGATTAGGAAAAACAAGAGATCTCTTCAAGAAAATTAGAGATTCCAAGGGAACATTTCATGCAAAGATGGGCTCGATAAAGGACAGAAATGGTATGGACCTAACAGAAGCAGAAGATATTAAGAAGAGGTGGCAAGAATACACAGAAGAACTGTACACAAAAGATCTTCACGACCAAGATAGTCACGATAATGTGATCACTGACCTAGAGCCAGACATCTTGGAATGTGAAGTCAAGTGGGCCTTAGAAAGCATCACTACTAACAAAGCTAGTGGAGGTGATGGAATTCCAGTTGAGCTATTTCAAGTCTTGAAAGATGATGCTGTGAAAGTGCTGCACTCAATATGCCAGCAGATTTGGAAAACTCAGCAGTGGCCACAGGACTGGAAGAGGTCAGTCTTCATTCCAATCCCAAAGAAAGGCAATGCCAAAGAATGCTCAAACTACCACACAATTGCACTCATCTCACACGCTAGTAAAGTCATGCTCAAAATTCTCCAAGCCAGGCTTCAGCAATATGTGAACCGTGAACTCCCAGATGTTCAAGCAGGTTTTAGAAAAGGCAGAGGAACCAGAGATCAAATTGCCAACATCCGCTGGATCATGGAGAAAGCAAGAGAGTTTCAGAAAAACATCTATTTCTGCTTCATTAACTATGCCAAAGCCTTTGACTGTGTGGATCACAATAAACTGTGGAACATTCTGAAAGAGATGGGAATCCCAGACCACCTGACCTGCCTCTTGAGAAACCTGTATGCAGGTCAGGAAGCAACAGTTAGAACTGTACATGGAACAACAGACTGGTTCCAAATAGGAAAAGGTGTATGTCAAGGTTGTATATTGTCACCTTGCTTATTTAACTTATATGCAGAGTACATCATGAGGAACACTGGGCTGGAAGAAGCACAAGCTGGAATCAAGATTGCTGGGAGAAATCAATAACCTCAGATATGCAGATGACACTACCCTTATGGCAGAAAGTGAAGAGGAACTCAAAAGCCTCTTGATGAAAGTGAAAGAGGAGAGTGAAAGGTTGGCTTGAAGCTCAACATTCAGAAAACAAAGATCATGGCATCTGGTCCCATCACTTCATGGGAAATAGATGGAAAAACAGTGGAAACAGTGTCAGACTTTGTTTTTTGGGCTCCAAAATCACTGCAGATGCTGATTGCAGCCAGGAAATTAAAAGACGCTTGCTCCTTGGAAGGAAAGTTATGACCAACCTTGATAGAATATTAAAAAGCAGAGACATTACTTTGCCAACCAAGGTCCGTCTAGTCAAGGCAATGGTTTTTCCCGTGGTCATGTATGGATGTGAGAGTTGGACTGTGAAGAAGGCTGATCGCCGAAGAATCGATGCTTTTGAACTGTGGTGTTGGAGAAGACTCTTGAGAGTCCCTTATACTGCAAGGAGATCCAACCAGTCCATTCTAAAGGAGATCAATCCTGGATGTTCATTGGAGGGACTGATGCTAAAGCTGAAACTGCAATACTTTGGCCACCTCATGCGACGAATTGTCTCACTGGAAAAGACTCTGATGCTGGGAAAGGTTGGGGGCGGGAGGAGAAGGGGACGACGGAGAATGAGATGGCTGGATGGCATCGCCGACTCTGTGGACATGAGTTTGAGTGTACTCCAGGAGTTGATGATGGACAGGGAGGCCTGGCGTGCTGTGATTCATGGGGTCGTGGAGAGTCGGACACGACTGAGCAACTGAACTGAACTGAATTGAATGGTTACTGTGGGCTTCTCTGGCTTTCACTGGTAATGAATCCATTTGCCAAGGTAGGAGGCACTGTTTTGATCCCGGAGTCAGGAAGATCCCCTGGAGAAGGAAATGGCAACACACTCCAGTGTTCTTGCCTGAAAATCCCATGCATAGAAGCCTGGCAGGCTATAGTCCAGGTGGTTGCAAAAGAGTCACACTCAACTTAGTGAGTAAACAACAATAACAGTTACAGTGAGTCAGGACATAAATATCAGAAATAGTCTTTGTAAGCTAAAATTGTAGAAACAATTTTGAAGGCTCTCAGGAAATATTAAGACTATAGAGTCAGACACCATGCCAAAACTTTATTATATACAGCACGCTGTGTAACAGTTGAAACAGCATTGTAAGTTGATACGCTTGTCTTAATTTTATGGGAAATAAAAACAGACTCCAACAACTTGTGTCTTTGATGTTACAGAAAATAAAAATTATTGAAGACACTATTGAGAAGAAGAAATTATGACTTTAATTCCAAAGAGCATTTAATTTTCCACTGTATGATTCATTGCCTTCTCCTAACAGAAGATGTTTACAGAGAAACACACTTATCTACTGTTACCTTTTTCCCAGTTGCCCTTATTAGATGGCTTCCCAGAAGATCTTTTGAGTTCTCAAAACTCCAGTCAGCTATTTCACCATCTCTGTGTGAACAGCTCACTCCTCATATTGACAAATTACTCTAAATTATATTTTGTTTGTCAAAGCTCAATGACAGAATGAGGTCCATGATCTCTTTCCAAGTCTAGACATCAGTTTAATTTTTAGATGTGGATTCCTGAATAATATTTTGATCCTGTGGGAGGCAAAATCCCTTACACTCCCAGGGCAATGATGTTCTGTCTTTGTTGTTTCTGTTCCCTCTACTTTTCCTTGTTGATTCCTTTATCTATTTTGAAAGTATGAAAATTATGACACCTGAAAAGTGCATCTTTACTCTTGGTCCATTGCATGAAAGCAGTAAAGACACAGAGTCTGGAGCTTCTAGAGTCAGGATCTTTGTTCTACTGGATCTACCGTATACTCTTTGTGTGACTTTGAGCTAGTTACCTTTCTTTGACTGAGCTTCCTCATCTGTAAAATGGAGTTATGGAGACATATGTAACTCTTCATATTAATAAGCATGAAACTGGTTAATCACGTACAATAGTCAGAAGAGTGCCTGACACATAGTCAACACCAGTCTTGTTAAGGCATTAACTCTCTTTAACAGCAGACCCCATGTTTCTCTTTTTCCAAAAACATGTTCCTGTTGGACATCAAATTCTCAGTTCATATTTATGTTTTAATCAGTTATTTTCCTCCTATTTGGGGCAGATTTTTCTCATTCCTCATTTCTCTGTGATATGCCCCCCATTTTTATATCCTTCCAGAAAGAAGTCACTTAAAATTTATGTCCATCTGCAGACGAATGGATAAGAAAGCTTTGGTACATATACACAATGGAGTATTACTCAGCCATCAAAAAGAATGCATTTGAATCAGTTCTAATGAGGTGGATGAAACTGGAGCCTATTATACAGAGTGAAGTAAGCCAGAAAGAAAAACATCAATACAGTATACTAACGCATACATATGGAATTTAGAAAGATGATAACGATAACCCTGTATACGAGACAGCAAAAGAGACACAGATGTATAGAACAGTCTTTGGGACTCTGTGGGAGAGGGTGAGGGTGGGAGAGAAGTGAGGTTGATCACTGGAGTAGAAAATGGCAACCCACTCCAGTATTCTCACTTGGAAAATTCCATAGACAAAGGAGCCTGGAGAGTTGCAGTCTTTGGGGTCACAAAGAGACGGACATGACTGAGCATACATGCACACATCCATATTCAAATATTTGTTTGGTTGTTATCTTCTTTGTTTCTTTGAAGCACATACAATATATTAATGCTACCATACTCTGAGGGATGCAGAGATAATTTTTTAAATTCTTATGTATTCACAGAGTTTTAAATACCCAGAAACTAACTCAATCTTTCATGACCATAATTATCAAAAAGACAGTTATACCAAACATATTTATTCTGTACAAAAGAACAGACTATAAACACTATGAATTTATACTAACTGACATCTTAGGGAAATCAAACTGTCAAGAAGCTCAAGTTATGTTTTAATATGTAGTATATAATTAGCGTCCCTGGTGGCTCAGATGGTAAAGAATCCACCTGCCATGCAGGAGACCTGGGTTAGATCCCTAGATCCCTTGATTGGGAAGATCCCCTGGAGGAGGGCATGGCAACCCACTCCAGCATTCCTGTCTGGAGAATCCCCATTGACAAAGAAGCCTCGTGGGCTACTGTCCATGGGTTCACAAAGAGTTGGACACGACTGAGTGACTAAGCGTATATAATTAATACTACTAGGTTTTGCTTTTCTTTTCTTAAAAAAGGAGATACCCTTAGAACTCAGAATCAAAATTTGTTGTTATTTTTAAATGTCTGTAAATCACATATATGGTTATTCTGTTTATTTCATAGTACATGGTTTTTTTCAATATCAGATATTATTGATGGAAAATAAACATTGAGATTTCTCATCACTTAGTTTCTTCAGAGTTTACTCTAGCTCTACTCTAGTTTACTCTAGTGTTAATATTAATGTCTGTGTGTGCAGTCACTCAGTCGTGTCCAACTCTTTGCGACCCCATGGACTGCAGCATGCCAGGCTTCCCTGTCCCTCATCATCTCCTGGATGATGCCATCTCCAAGTTCATGCCATTGAGTTGGTGATGCTCTCTAACCATCTCATCTTCTGATGCCCCTTCTCCTTTTGCCTTCAGTCTTTCCCAGCATCAGGGTTTCTTCCAATGAGTCAGCTCTTCGCATCAGGTGGCCAAAGTATTGAAGCTTCAACTTCAGCATCAGTCCTCCAATGAATATTTATGGTTGATTTCCTTTAGGATTGACTGGTTTGATCTCCTTGGCATCCAAGGGACTCTCAGGAGTCTTCTCCTGTCCCACAATTCAAAAGCATCTATTCTTCAGTGCTCAGCCTTCTTTATGGTCCAGCCCTCACATCTGTACATAACTACTGGAAAAACCAGTTAATATTAATGGCACATTTATATACTATAATCATTACAAGGACGTGGAAGCCTGGCATGCTGCAGTCTGTGGGATTGCAAAGAGTTGGACACAACTGAGCGACTGGACAACAACAAATTATTACAAGAATAGTCTTCAAAAATAGCATATTTTATTGTCTTGGTACATTCAGGCTGCTGCAACAAAAATACCATAGACTGGCTTACAAACAGCAAATAAGTATTTTCCACACTTCTGGAGGCTGGGAAGCCTGAGCTAAAGGCACCCACAGATTCAGTGTCTGGTGAGGGCTCTATCCCTGGCGCATACATGCCTGCCTTCTCATTATGTCCTCACAAGGTGGAAGGGACAGGGGGCTTCCTAGGGTCTCATTCATAAAGACATTAATCCCGTTGATGAGGGCTAATGACCTCCATAAAATCCCACCTCCAAATTCTATCATATTGGGTGTTAGGATTTTAACATATGAATTTAAGAGGAATACAAATATTCCATCCATAGCATATATCAACAATAAAAAAAGTATGTCTAAATAAAACACATGCACTCCCTATACTTCAGTAAATACATGTGTTCAAATAATCAATATGGGCATAGTAGTTTCTGAGTTTTGAATATCAAAAATGTTTTGTAAATGTGAGCTGCAATGTACAGGGTTACAAAGAGTTGGACATGACTGAAGCGACTTGGTGTGTGGTGTGGTGGAAAACGCAAACTGACCGGCTATACATAATACATAGAAATGTGGTTATAGACTATGTATTACTATTGAGGCAGACTAATAGTTGTCAACTTACAACCATCATCTATAATAGTGGGCTCCAATTTTACCTAAAAATACAACTCCCTAAAATGAAAAATGTTTATTCTATTCTTTCATGTAACTGGATAAAACCAAATGACTAAGTCCTGGCCATTTAGAGTAAATATAAACCATATGACAAGCTTACAAAAAAGTTTGTAAAAGAGTGTGCTTATCTTCTTCCTTTTATCTTTCCTGATGTCCAAAATGTAGAGGTAATGGCTGGAGCATAAGAAATCACCTGAAATCATGAGGTAAACTTAGGAAAGAAAATAGTTTATAGGAAAGCAACAAGAAAGAAACCAGGATCACTGATTTGGAATACCATACTAACTAATTCTAGAATTCTTTTTATTTCCATTATCAATAGGATATGTAAAATAATTCTGGCATATTTATAGAATGGCTCCATGAATTGCAATAAAATGAATGGACTACAACTATGTGTAACATGAATTTTATTCACTAACATTATATTGAACAAAATAAACAAAAAAGTATAATATTATATGAGCTAATTTCATATATAATTTTTAGAGCATTCAAAATATAAAAGAAATAGGATTACTAACATAAAGAATAAATACAAAAAACAAAGGTAAATATGATAATTACAAAAAATGTGGAAAGGGGAAAGAGTTTCATTTATAAATAATACACAGTAAGTAACAAAAAGCCTGGTGCAGTTATTAAAAAGAAATAGATACATTTTGCAAAATCATTTTTTATAAAAGTCAGAGATTTGTGGAGACAAGGATAGTAAAACTAAAATTCCAGATACAGAAGAGCCCTTCATAAGTCAGATGATGTCCACAGGCTGTTTTCATGCCTTGTAGCTTTAACCACTGTGGTATCCAAGGGGTGAGGATAAAGCTTAGCCCTGGCAGACAGCCTTTAACAGAGGAAAGGAGAAACAGACTATAGTTTATTGCATGGGGCTTAAATGACACATTAGAAACCAAAAGGACTCTAAAGGAATAGCCAGTTTTCTCTATAGAGCACGTGGTATTTCTCAGGAAAGTAGGAGACGAGGGGAGAAATGAAAAGTTTATAAAGGGGAGAAATACCTCAAATCCCACAATGTGTAGGAGAAATATTACACAGAAGGTAAAAACCCACCATAAATGTGTAACTGATATCCTCTTACTGTGTAAACTATCATTTGAAGCAAGCTGGGAAGGAAGACTAAAGAACCCAGCCAATAGCCCACAAAAGTGCAGAAGCAACTCTTCTTCAGATATCAAGGGCTGAGAAGAAAGAGACCAGCCAAACGTTCAATCAAAATCTTGATGGCCATAGCCGAGGAGGGAATGAGAGAAGAAAGAAGAGTTGTATTACTGAAAGAGCAACAAAACATAAACCTAGCCTAATCTATATGGTAACCTCCATGTTTCTTTTAAATATTATCTTGAAAACAATCAAAATGTTCTAGCTTTTTAAAGTGCAAGATAATGTGGCCAATAATTTTGTTTTAAAAAATGAATAATTTAAATTGACTTGTAGATGACCTATTTTTCGACATTGAGTAGTGAAAAGTTTAATGTAATTATTATTGATATATGCAAGAAAATGAAAAACAGGCCAAATGGAAAAAAAATGGCAATTTTAACAGACATGCATCTGAAAGAATCAAACAGATTCTCTAAAAATCTCAATATGAATGAAAAAAACAGAACCCAAATATGTACTTTAAATACACACTTTTTTGAGGTTAATTTGTGCTTTTATTTGCCAGTATAACTTAACTACAGTGACCTGCAAATGTTTTTCATCTAAAAAATACATTTTATATCACAGTACAATAAACACACACATGTATATAATATGTATACATATATAAGTGGACAAACAAAAGTTTTGCAAAAATATCTACCCTGAGTGTTATTTTTTAGAGTTTTATTAAATTGGAGGATAATTGCTTAACAAAGTTGTGTTGGTTTCTGCCATACAATAATTCGAATCAGCCATATGTATATATGTACATATATAGATATATATGACTTCCCTGGTGGCTCAGATGGTAAGGTATCTGCCTACAATGCAGGAGACCCGGGTTCAGACCCTGAGTTGGGAAGATCTCCTGGAGAAGGAAATGGCAACCCACACCAGTATTCTTTCCTGGAAAATCCCAGGGATGAAGGAGCCTGGTAGGCTACTGTCCATGGGGTCGCAAAGAGTCGGACACGACTCAGAGACTTCACTTTCTTTCTTTCTATACATGTATATATGTATCCCGTCCCTTCTGAGTCTTCCTCCCATCCCCATCATCCCACCCCTGTAGGCCATCACAGAGTTGGGCTCCCTATGTTACACAGTAGATTTAAATGCAAAAACACAGATAGTTTTTAAAAAAAAAAAGCATTATGGGAAATGTTGTACCATGTAATTATGTAAAAATAACATGAACAAAAAGGACTGAGTCAGCTGTATTCATATCAGACAAAATAAATTT
Organism: Moschus berezovskii; assembly: GCF_049115385.1. NCBI lineage: Eukaryota > Metazoa > Chordata > Mammalia > Artiodactyla > Moschidae > Moschus > Moschus berezovskii. Next base: position 21,791,933 of record NC_142477.1, on the reverse strand, counting down.
CAATTCAAAGGGTATTACAAAAGATAATGATGAGCATGATCAGTCCTCCAGGTAACATAACTTCCAAATTTCTCAAGAGGCAGATCAGGTGGTCTCGTATCCCCATATCTTTAAGAATTTTCCACAGTTTGTCGTGATCCACACAGTCAAAGGCTTTGGCATAGTCAATAAAACAGAAGTAGATGTTTTTCTGGAACTTTCTTGCTTTTTCAGTGATCCAACGGATGTTGGCAATTTGATCTCTGGTTCCTCTGCCTTTTCTAAATCCAGCTTGAACATCTGGAAGTTCACATTTCACATACTGTTGAAGCTTGGCTTGGAGAATTTTGAGCATTACTTTGCTAGCATGTGAGATGAGTGCAAGTATGTGGTAGTTTGAACATTCTTTGGCATTGCCTTTCTTTGGGGCTGAAATGAAAACTGACCTTTTTCCAGTCCTGTGGCCACTGCTGAGTTTTCCAAATTTGCTGGCATATTGAGTGCAGCACTTTCACAGCATCATGTTTTAGAGTTTGAAACAGCTCAACTGGAATTTCATCACCTCCACTAACTTTGTTTGTAGTGATGCTTCCTAAGGCCCATTTGACTTTGTATTCCAGGATGTCTGGCACTAGGTGAGTGATCATACCATCATGATTATCTGGGTTGTGAAGATCATTTTTATATAGTTCTTCTGTGTATTCTTGCCACATGGAGCAAGAGACTGGTTCCAAATAGAGAAAGGAGTATGTCAGGGCTTTATATTGTCACCCTGCTTATTTAACTTATATGGAGAGTACATCACGAGAAACGCTGGGCTGGATGAAGCACAAGCTGGAATCAAGACTGCCAGGAGAAATATCAGTCACCACAGATGTGCAGATGACATCACCCTTATGGCAGAAAGTGAAGAAGAACTAAAGAGCCTCTTGATGAAAGTCAAAGAGGAGAGTGAAAAAGTTGGCTTAAACCTCAATATTCCGAAAACTAAGATCATGACACCTGGTCCCATCACTTCATGTCAACTAGATGGGGAAACAATGGAAACAGTGACAGACTACTTTTTGGGCTCCAAAATCACTGCAGATGGTGACTTCAGCCATGAAATTAAAAGATCTTGCTCTTTGGAAGAAAGGCTATGACCAGCCTAGACAGCATATTAAAAACCAGAGACATTACTTTGCCAACAAAGGTCCATCTTGTCAAAGCTATGGTTTTTCCAGTAGTCATGTGTGGATGTGAGAGTTGGACTATAAAGAAAGCTGAACACTGAAGAATTGATGCTTTTGAACTGTGGTGTTGAAGAAGACTCTTCAGAGTCACGTGAAATGCAAGGAAATCCAATCCATCCTAAAGGAAATCAGTTCTGAACATTCTTTGGAAGGACTGATGTTGAAGCTGAAACTCCAATATTTTGGCCACCTGATGCAAAGAGCTGACTCATTTGAAAAGACCCTGATGTTGGGAAAGGTCGAAAGCAGGAAGAGAAGGGGATGACAGAGGATGAGATGGTTGGATGGCATCACCAACTCAATGGACATGAGTTTGGGTAAACTCCTGGAGTTGGTGATGGACAGGGAGGCCTGGCGTGCTGCGGTTCATGGGGTCACAAAGAGTTGGACATGACTGAGCAACTAAACTGAACTGAACTGAACTGATGAGAATTAAAGCCAAACACCATTTGGAAATGGCAGCCCACTCCAGTGTTTTTGCCTGGAGAATCCCAGGGACGGGGGAGCCTGGTGGGCTTCCATCTATGGGGTCACACAGAGTCGGACACGACTGAAGTGACTTAGCAGCAGCAGCAGTAACAGAAGGATATTCCTTAAAACGAAGAAATAATAAACAGAATCAGAGGAATCAGGGATCTAACATGAGGAAAATAAATGATGAGAATTTCCAGAATGGTTTCCTTGTAGCACACCTTGAGAGCAGGCAGTGCTCACACAGAATCCAAGCATGAAGATAAAGTATATATGAGGAGATACTGTAAGGCAATAAAAAGGACAGGATATGTTGTCAGACAAGTTATTGGAAAAAGGTTTTGTGTGTGTGAATCAGATTACAGGGGTAACAGAAAGGATAGAAAGACTTACAGACTGAAGGAAGTTGAAAAGTCTCATAACATAAATTTCTAAAGGAAAGAAAATATACAATCATACTTTTTACCTAATCAAAATGATGAAAAATTTTAACAAAAATTTAACCTTAAATGGCATATAAATGGATTGGGGAAAGGGAGAAAATACAGTAGTTTAATTGCTTCAAACCCTTATTGACCATTAGGCAAAGTCAGTAATATTCACAATGTACAATTCTTTAGTGTTAGTGTTTTAGTTACTCACTTGTGTCCCAGTCTTTGTGACTCCTTGGACTGAGCCCTCCAGGTTCCTCTGTCCATAGGTTTCTCCAGACAAGAATACTGGAGTGGGTAGCCATTCCCTTCTCCAAGGGATCTTCCTAACCCAGGGATCCAACCTGGGTCTCATGCAATGCAGGCAGATTCTTTCCATCTGAGCCAACAGGGAAGCCCATTCTTTGTATTGTACAATGTATGTTATATCTTGAACAAATGAAGCTAAATATGGGGAAAAGATTCCTAAATATTTTTAAAGTTGTTTCCATGAGAATCAGTATGTAGACTGCTGTATATGACCACTTGAAAAAAAAAAGCAGGCCTCCATTTTGATAAAATAATTAATTCTTTAAATGAGATTCTTTACCTCCCTGTACATTATTTCTTGCCTTTTCTTTTTGCTTTGCTGTCACTGTAACTCAATGGCACAGACACCATGCTATGTATAGTTATTGCAAGCATCATTCACATGAAAATTGCTCTCATATACATGAACTACCTTGTACATACTTCTTAGGTAATGTATTACCTATTTGTGTTATGCTTTGAGCTAAAGGTTGTGGTTGGTTTCAGGAGGTGTTTTTATCATTTTGAACCCGAGGTTCACAGTGCAAGGGGATGACATGGATGGCTGAGTTGGGTAGCTGTCAGACTTTATGGAATACTGGGTCTGCACTCCTGAAATTTCATAAAATGTGCCCATTCCTCCAATCAGTGTTCTACGTTTCTCCCATGTTGCAAAATATTTGAACTTCAAATTCTTTCCACAAGTCTCTAGAAGGTGCTAGAAAACGATGTTCCCCCTAGTCATTCTTTCTTCTCTTGCAGGATTTTGACACTGGTTATAAACTTGTACTCTAAAATATTTTACTAAGCTACTCACTGGCTACCTCTTTCCAAGTTTGTTCAAACTAAAAGGTTTGAGAAGCAATAGAAGGAATTTCAGTTCCCTGACTTTATCTACTTTCATATCTAGAAGGTAGAGACAGAATGAGAAGTTGTGCCATACCATTCTTTACTTTACTCTTTGTTTAAGAAAACCACTTTGGTTGCTAATTTTTAGCATGGCCTGATGACTGAAGATTTATTCTTTTTTCTTTTTGTTTTTATTGCTGCTTTTGCTCTTGCTTTTATTTCTAGATTTCACTACCCATTATTTTTCTTTTTCTATTAAATTCTGAAATAAATTCATCATTCTTCAACCTTTCTGTAGAAATGAAACATTTTTTAAAATCTAAGCTGCTAAATATTATTTGAGTATCTAGAGGTCAACATGGGATATGATTGGTTATTGTATCAGTTCAGTTCAGTTCAGTCACTCAGTCCTGTCCAACACTTTGCGACCTCATAGACTGCAGCACGCCAGGTTTCCCTGTCCATCAACAGTCCCCAGTGCTTGCTCAAACTCATGTCTATCGAGTTGGTGATACCATCCAACCATCTCATCCTCTGTCAGCCCCTTCTGCTCTTGCCTTTAATCTTTCCCAGCATCAGGGTCTTTTCCAATGAGCCAGTTCTTCACATCAGGTGGTCAAAGTATTGGAGTTCCAACTTCAGCATCACTCCCTCCAATGAATATTCAGGATTGATTTCCTTTAGAATTGACTGGTTTGAACTCCTTGCAGTCCAAGGGAGTCTCAAGAGTCTTCTCCAACACCACAGTTCAAAAGCATCAATTCTTTGGTGCTCAGCTTTCTTCACAGTCCAACTCTCACATCCATACACAACTACTGGAAAAGCCACAGCTTTGACTAGACAGACCTTTGTTGGTAAAGTAATGATTCTGCTTTATAATATGCACTGTAGGATTGTCAGAGATTTTCTTCCAAGGAGTAAGCGTCTTTTAATTTCATGGTTGCAGTCACCATCTGCAGTGATTTTGGAGCCCAAGAAGATAAAGTCTCTCACTGTTTTTGTTGTTTACCCATCTATTTGCCATGAAGTGATGGGACCAGATGCCATGATCTTAGTTTTCTGAATGTTGAGTTTAAGCCAGTTTTTTCACTCTCCTCTTTCACTTTCATCAAGAGGCTCTTTTGTTGCTCTTCACTTTCTGCCATAAGTGTGGTGTCATCTACATGTCTGAGGTTATTGATATTTCTCCCAGCAATCTTGATTCCAGCTTCTGCTTCATCCACCTTGGAATTTTGCATGATGTACTCTGCATATAAATAAGCAGGGTGACAATATACAACCTTGACATACTCCTTTCTCAATTTGGAACCAGTCTGTTGTTCCATGTCCAGTTCTAATTGTTGCTTCTTGACCTGCATACAGGTTTCACAGGAGGCAGGTAAGGTGGTCTAGTATTACCATCTCTTGAAGAATTTTCCACAGTTTGTTGTGATCCACACAGTCAAAGGCTTTGGCATAGTCAATAAAGCAGAAGTAGATGTTTTTTCTGGAACTCTCTTGCTTTTTTGATGATCCAGCGGATGTTGGCAATTTGATCTCTGGTTCCTCTGCCTTTTCTAAATCCAGTTTGAACATCTGGAAGTTTTTGGTTCACTTACTGTTGAAGCCTAGCTAGACATGGAGGCCTGGAGTGCTGTGATTCATGGGGTCGCAAAGAGTCAGACACGACTGAGTGACTGAACTGAACTGAATGCTTAGATTAATGCCTTTCAACATGAAGCAATTGAAAATTATGGTTATTTTAGCTATTACAAAACAAATAAAGAACACTGGTACATATGATGACTGATCCTAACCTTGTGTACTTTCATGACTTTCTTCCTGAGTTTCCCCTGTTGTGATATGATTTCTTTAAAACTTTAAAAATAACCATTCGTATCACTGTGCATTAAAGTTCAATAATTTCTTTTCAGAGTTAGACTAAGAAAAGTACATGATATTATCAGGAAACTACTTCAGAATTCCATCTAATATAGAGCAAGGGTAAACCTTGTTAACTTGTATATGTAAAAAATGTCATCTGTTCCAACTGGTATTCTCAGAATGTTTGTTCTACTCTAGACAATTAATCTAGAAGAAAAGTGTTTTTATTAATAAAATCAGCATGCAAATAGAGGTGTTCATTCATTTTCCGTGGCTGCGACAGGGTCAAATATCTGAAAAGACTTAGAAATGTATTTCCTGAGTGTTAGTCAGTGTGCAATTAAAGTGCTCCAATATTGTCAAGTCTATTGTTCTATTAAAGACTTTTAAATTCTAACTATAAAATAAATTATTCATTTCCTATAGTTGGACTGCTCAACACATTATTGGATTTCAAAATTTTAACTACATGTAGAATGTTTATGGATCATCTCTTTCAATGAGGCTAATTTGAATTTTGGAAATTATATTAAAATTTGCAAGCTGAAACCTGGCAAACAGTTAGTTCAAAATATTTGCTGCAGGAATGGATGATTTAATGCCTAGAAGAATATACATATGGAATAAATCGATTTAGATATTTTTTCCACTAAATTGTATAAAATGAAACTTTTACTCTCCCACACTTCTGTATCAAATATTTGGTTCAGATGTGCTTTTCTGCTTCCATTTTATGAAGGATTTCAGACCTATTTTTACTCTAAAAGAGAATTATTCAAATCACATTTAATCACTCAATAAAATAGTTCTGAATGAAGTGTTTCCAGTTATCCACAATTAGTTTGATAGCTGAGGTTATTAAACCGGTTTTCATGCTTATTTCATCTTGTAATTTTATTCATTCATTTGCAATTTTGACATTTGCATGGTAATTATAGGGGAGGAAAATTATTTACAATATATTGAAATACTCACAGATAAAATAATTTCTTACTACTGTCTATATTTGCCTCAAAAATAGACAGACAAAACTTCTCTGGATAATTTTAATTAGTGTCTTTTGAGGCACAAATGTCTAATTCAGAGAGGCTTTGGTACAAAAAAATTGGAAAAATAATTGGTTCTTTATTTTGTCCAACTTAAGGGATTTTATGAGTTTAGCTATAAATTAGAGCACCTGGATCTCTATAATTGTCCCATAACTGATGCAAGTGGAGATTTCCCACAACCTTTATAGAGAAAATGAAAATAAATAAGTTTTACTCTTGGGTATGTGAAACGAGAACTTCCAGATGTTCAAGCTGGATTTAGAAAAGGCAGAGAAACCTGAGATCAAATTGCAAACATCCATCGGATCATAGAAAAAGCAAGAGAATTCCAGAAGACCAACTACTTCTGCTTCATTGACTATATTAAAAACTTTGAGTGGATCACAACAAACTATGGAAAATTCTTCAAGAGATGGGAATACCAGACCACTTTACCTGCCTCCTGAGAAACCTGTATGCATGTCAAGAAGCAACAGTTAGAACCGGAAATGGACCAACTGGTTCCAAATTTGGAAAGGAGTACGTCAAAGCCGTATATTTTCACCCTGCTTATTTAACTTCTATGCAGAGTACATCATACTAAATGCTAGGCTGTATAAAGCAGAAGCTGGATCAAGATTGCTGGGAAAAATATCAATACCCTCAGATATGCAGATGACACCACCCTTATGCCAGAAAGCAAAGAGCAACAAAAGAGCCTCTTGATGAAAGTGAAAGAGGAGAGTGAAAAAGTTGACTTAAAACTCAGCATTCAGAAAACTAAGATCACGGCATCCAGTCCCATCACTTCATGGCAAATAGATGGGCAAACAATGGAAACAGAGACTTTATTTATCGGGGCTCCAAAATCACTGCAGATGGTGACTGAAACCATAAAATTAAAAGACACTTGCTCCTTGGAAGAAAAACCTTGACAAACATAGACAGCGTATTTAAAAATAGAGACAGTACTTTGCCAACAAAGGTCCATCTAGTCAAAGCTATAGCTTTTCCAGTAGTCATGTATTGATATGAGAGCTGGACTATACAGAAAGCTGAGTGCTGAAGAATTGATGCTTCTGAACCATGGTGTTGGAGGAGATTCTTGAGAATCCCTTGGACTGCAAGGCGATCAAACCAGTCAATCCTAAAGGAAATCAGTCCTGAATATTCATTGGAAGGACTGATGCTGAAGCTGAAGCTCCAAAACTTTGGCCACCAGATGCGAAGAACTGACTCATTGGAAAGGACCCTGATGCTTGGAAAGATTAAAGGCAAGAGGAGAAGGGGCTGACAGAGGATGAGATGGTTGGATGGCATCCGTGACTCGATGAACATGAGTTTGAGCAAGCTCTGGGAGGTGGTGAAGGACAGGGAAGGCTGGCGTTCTGCAGTTCATGGGGTTTCAAAGAGTCAGACATGACTGAGTGACTGAACAACAACAAACCAATGTTTGAGTATTCTAATGTTATTTCATCATTTTTCCCCATCACCATCTTCCCACATCTTCACACCCACACACACGCATTCATGCATACACACAAACTCTAAGACTAAAAAACCACCTTTCTCTTTTCTTTCAAAATTTAAGTTTTCCAGTCATATGTATACTTTCCTTAAGTAACTTTTCCTTCTCTATAGATCATTTATGCTTTGATTCTGGTATATTCACTTACTTTTGTTTTTATTCAGCCACTAAGTAGTGTTGGACTCTTTGCGACCCCATGAACTGCAACAAGCTAGGCTCCTCTGTACTCCCATATCTTCCAGAGTTTGCTCAAATTCACATCCTTTGAGTTGGGGATGCTATATAATTATCTTATCCTCTGCTGCCCCTTCTCGTTTTGCCTTCAATATTTCCTAGGATCAGGGTCTTTTCCAATGAGTTGGCTGTGATTAGGTGGCCAAAGCATTAGAGCATCAGCTTCAACATTGGTCCTTCCAATGAATATTCAGGGTTGATCTCCTTTAGGATTGACTGGTTGGATCTCCTTGCAGTCCAAGGGACTCTCGAGTCTTTCCCGCACCACTCACTTAGGTAATATATTTTATTTAAATACATCTAACCAGGCTTCTAAATAGAGAAAGCCTCGATAAGGACTTGTCATTCTGGGAGTGTCTCAGCCCTCAGAATATTTTATTTATTTTTTTTCACCAAAGGCAAAAGGAAGACAACTTTATTATAAATAAAATACATTTCAACATAACTAGTAGCACTGTAACCTGTATTGTTGAGAATATGTTTGGCAGAACATATGAGAATTCAATCTAAACACAAAAAACAGTTCAGATCAACTTACGTCATAAATAGCCAAAAAAAGGGGAGAAATGGATATATGTATACATTTAGCTGATTCACTTTGCTGTATAGCGGAAACTAACATGAACATCGTAAAGCAACCACAAATGTGTGTTAGTTGCTCAGTATCCAATTATTTGGGACCCCATGGACTGTAACTAGCCAGTCTCCTCTGTCCATGGAATTCTCATTTTAAATATGTGCCATCTGTATCTTCTCTCTTAAACCATACAACTAAGAATGCTGGGAAAGTTGTCCCTCTGAATTCTCAGCAGAAATCGGAGGTAGAGAAGGGCTTTCTCCAGAGGAAGACGTTAACATTGTCTTTTAACAAATGAATAAACTCAGAAATATTAAAGAGACATACAATGTTTTTAAGAAAATTTTATTGGCTCGGACTGTAAAAAAACTGACCTATCCCAAATTAAAATAAGTCTTGGAACCCCAAACTTCTACAGACAGAAAGCAGTGTAAGAAACCCACTACTACAGACTAAATATTTGTGTCCCCCCAAATTTTTAAGTTGAAACTTAATTGGTATTTGAAGATAGCAACTGGAGATGATTAGATTATTAAAGTAGATCTCTCATGAATGGATTAGTGCCCTTTATAAAAGAAACCCCCAAAATTTATCTTGCCCTTCCACTATGTGAGGACACAGCAAGAGGACAGCAAGCAAATTGTGAATCAGGAAGCAGGCTTTCACCAGACATTAAAGGTGACAAACCTTGATCGTGGGATTCCTGGTCCCCAGGACAGTGAAAAATAAATTTGTGTTGTCGATAAGCTATCTGGTCCAAGACGTTCTATTATACATAGCAGCTCTACTGCACTATGATATCAATGAAATAAAATTCACATTTTAAAACAAGAAAATCTTAACCATATATCCCCATGACAGAAATATTTGCTCAAACATAAAGATAAATTTTTCTTCTTTTGGCACCAGACATCTGTCTCCTTAGAAGATAACATTCCTTTCTCAATCCTGTAAGGGGTCATGATGATGCACCACTTGCCTTGTATATCTTTGGTGAACTTTATGTACAATGCCAGTATGTCAATTCCCTTAAAGAGAAAAATAGATACAGAACATACTGAGTCAGGTGGCTTGGGGATGTATTGGACTTCACCTAATAAACATTTTTAGCTTAAATACATACTTACAAGGTTATTGGTCTTCCCTTGTGGCTCAGCTGGTAAAGAATCCACCTGCAATGCAGAAGACCTGGGTTCGATCCTTCGGTTAGGAAGATCCCCTGGAGAAAGGAAAGGCTACCCACTCTAGTATTCTGGCCTAGAGAATTCCATGGACTCTACAGCCCATGGGGTTGCAAAGAGTCAGACACAACTGAGCAACTTTCACTAATACGTGGTTATTAAACTTACTAGATACGTTGCTTGTAATCTACATATTTTACAAGTTATTGTGTCTTGCATTACCAAATGTGTGACTAAGCCACCAATAAAAATGATGATGCCTAGGCAACTTGAAACAATTGACCAAATGTATAATTCTATTAGATCAATAATAGTAATAGTGGAACTCTAGATATGGAAAGAAGCAACAAGAGGGTGCCTATTCCTGAACATAACAGACTAGTAGGATAGTTGTGTCCAGAGGCCTTTGGCTACACTTAACTGAAAAGCCTGAGTGGCCTATCATGAGGAGTTCTAGGGCCATGGAACAAATGTTTCCCAAATCTTGATCAAAATTAAAACCAAAAGGGAAGGAATTGTAAATAAGGAATGTTGCCCACCATCCAACACTACAAGAATCAAGTTACTGGCTAACACCGTTGCTGATCTATAATACACTCTGAAAGAAATTTGGAGTGATGATAAGAATCCCCCCAAAATGAGATAAGAATCAGAATCACTTTGTGCTCTGGGAAAACTGCCACAGATAGTAAAGATTATCTGGAAAAAAAAAGTATGAACCCAGTTTCTTACATCTTGCTATACTAAGAAAAGCACCTAAACCATTAACTAAGATAGCTGGCCCCCACAAATAGCAATGGCCTTCTATTAAGATGTGTAACTGAATGCATGTACCCTCTACCCCAAATCATACATACACTGACTTTCCCTTTACCACTTCAGAACAGTCCTCAGAGTTTCCCAAAAGACTTTCTTCTGAGTCATGATCCTTAGGTTAACTAGAATAAAATTCTTTCTTTCTTATACTGAATATCAATTTTTTGTCTATAATACTGCTCATTTATAAATGTGGGATATCACTAATAGAAAAAACCCTAAGAGTTGAAACGGCGGTACCCTAAAGGATGGAGCCAAGAGAGATGGTGAACTATTACCAGAGAGTAGCAGAACTGAGTCCTAATCAAGTCAGTACCAAGAAATGCCAAATGCAGGTTTCAAAACTTGTTATAGAATAGAAACTCCTGTGTGCCTCTCTTTTTTGGATGAGAATATTTATAGAATTATAGTAATTAATCCTATTCTTGTTCTATAACTGTAGCATAATATATTGACTGCATAACACCCAGGGTGGCAGATAATTTATCTCCTTATTTTACAAGTCTTTTGATCTAAAGGGAGTACACTTGATAAAACTATAAAGAACACATTTCCATGACTGGTCTATTTTAGATGGTGAGACTCTAGAGTTGGAGTTGATGTAATCAGATGAGACTTTGGGAGCCTTGGAAAAGGGTGAGAGCATTTTGTAGTCAAATGCTCTACTACTGAGCTACACCCACTCTGTGGGTGAGAGTATTTTGAACATGGAAAGATGTAAATCACTGGAGCCCAGAGGGAAATCTATAATATTCTTTCTCCAAGAATAGTAGATCAGTTGACAATGATCCTAGTCTACTGATATTTGCAAATATGAGTAGTCTTCTCCTAAACAGAATCATGGCTGGATGCCTAAAGTAATCTAATACACATAAACATTATTAAGACTATTGAAGACCTGTATAGGCAAATATAGTAATATGTGATCAAGGCATGGAGGCTTCCATGTTGGTTACTCTTGATTCAGCCACTCTGGAAAAATCTGGCTTCTGTATACTGGTGAAGCTTGCTTGGAGAAGCCATTCATCAGCCATGTAAATTAGACCCTCCAGACTTAGTTTGGCCTTTAAATAACATCAAACTCATAAGAAACTCTAAAACTAGAATTTCTGCCACTGAGTTATCCCTGAATTCATAACCTCTACACATTGTAAGAGATAATAAATGATCATTGTTGCTTTGAGTCACTAAGAATAAGATGATATATTAGACAACATTAGATAACTAACATAATTTCTTACACTGATGTCATTTATGCAAAGTTTTAAAACATGTCAAAGGAAATTACAGGATTCAGAGTTAAAAGAGTACACGTTTTTAAGTAACCAAAAAAACTTTACATAAAAATAATCTAGCGGCTTTCTTTGTATGCCAGGAGAATCTTGTAACATAAAACATTGTTATATATAATTATACATTTCAATAGAAATTTTAAGTAATGTAAATCAAAGGGAAATTGCAGTACAGGATAATATGCTTTATGATTGATATATTTTAGAATCTGAAGGGAATTTTGCTGCAGGAGTAAGAGTCACATTTGGGTCTTGAAAGAAAATAAATGTTAAATAAGAAAAAAGGAAGAAAGAAAGAAGAAAGAGAATTGAATTAAGTAAAAAAAATGAAATAAAGATATTATCTGCACAGATTAAAGGCACAGAGCCAAAGAGAGTTTGGATCTTTGACCACATTCACTTAAAAGTTATTGAATGGAGAATGAATGCCTATTTTTGAACCGTGGTTTTCTCTGGGTATATGCCCAGGAATGGGATTACTGTGTCATATGATAGCTCTATTTTTAGTTTTTTAAGGAACCTCCATACTGTTCTCCGTAGTGATTGCGTTCTCACCAACACTGTAGAGGATTCCCTTTTCTCCAAACCTTCTCCAACATTTATTGTTGGTAGACTTTTTGATGATGGCTATTCTGATTGGCGTGAGGTGATAGCTCACTGTAGATTTGATTTGTATTTCTCTAATAGTTAGCAATGTTGAGCATCTTCTCATGTGTCTCTTGAAGTATCTATTTAGGTCCTCTGCCCATTTTTTGACTGGATTGTATTCTGTGATATTGATTGTGTGGGGAATCTAAAAAATGGATGCAAATGAACTTGTTTACAAAACACAAACAGACTCACAGATCTAAAGAATAAACTTGTTACCAAAGGGGAAGGGAGGATGACAAATTGGGAGTCTGGGATTGACATCAACACTTTCAGTCAGTTCAGTTCAGTTCAGTCGCTCACTCGTGTCCGACTCTCCGCGACCCCATGAATCACAGCACGCCAGGCCTCCCTGTCCATCACCAACTCCCGGAGTTCACTCAAACTCATGTCCACAGAGTCGGTGATGCCATCCAGCCATCTCATTCTCTATCGTCCCCTTCTCCTCCCGCCCCCAACCTTTCCCATCATCAGAGTCTTTTCCAGTGAGTCAATTCGTCACATGAGGTGGCCAAAGGATTGCAGTTTCAGCTTTAGCATCAGTCCCTCCAATGAACATCCAGGATTGATCTCCTTTAGAATGGACTGGTTGGATCTCCTTGCAGTACAAGGGACTCTCAAGAGTCTTCTCCAACACGACAGTTCAAAAGCATCGATTCTTCGGCGATCAGCCTTTTTCACAGTCCAACCCTCACATCCATACATGACCACGGGAAAAACCATTGCCTTGACTAGACGGACCTTGGTTGGCAAAGTAATGTCTCTGCTTTTTAATATACTATCAAGGTTGGTCATAACTTTCCTTCCAAGGAGCAAGCGTCTTTTAATTTCATGGCTGCAATCAGCATCTGCAGTGATTTTGGAGCCCAAAAAAACAAAGTCTGACACTGTTTCCACTGTTTTTCCATCTATTTCCCATGAAGTGATGGGACCAGATGCCATGATCTTTGTTTTCTGAATGTTGAGCTTCAACCCAACCTTTTCACTCTCCTCTTTCACTTTCATCAAGAGGCTTTTGAGTTCCTCTTCACTTTCTGCCATTAGGGTAGTGTCATCTGCATATCTGAGGTTATTGATATTTCTCCCGGCAATCTTGATTCCAGCTTGTGCTTCTTCCAGCCCAACGTTCCTCATGATGTACTCTGCATAGAAGTTAAATAAGCAAGGTGACAATATACAACCTTGACATACACCTTTTCCTATTTGGAACCAGTCTGTTGTTCCATGTCCAGTTCTAACTGTTGCTTCCTGACCTGCATACAGGTTTCTCAAGAGGCAGGTCAGGTGGTCTGGGATTCCCATCTCTTTCAGAATGTTCCACAGTTTATTGTGATCCACACAGTCAAAGGCTTTGGCATAGTCAATGAAGCAGAAATAGATGTTTTTCTGAAACTTTCTTGCTTTCTCCATGATCCAGCGGATGTTGGCAATTTGATCTCTGGTGCCTCTGCCTTTTCTAAAACCTGCTTGAACATCTGGGAGTTCACGTTTTACATACTGCTGAAGCCTGGCTTGGAGAATTTTGAGCATGACTTTACTAGCATGTGAGATGAGTGCAATTGTGCGGTAGTTTGAGCATTCTTTGGCATTGCCTTTCTTTGGGATTGGAATGAAGACTGACCTCTTCCAGTCCTGTGGCCACTGCTGAGTTTTCCAAATCTGCTGGCATATTGAGTGCAGCACTTTCACAGCATCATCTTTCACAAAAGATCTTCACGACCAAGATAGTCACGATAATGTGATCACTGACCTAGAGCCAGACATCTTGGAATGTGAAGTCAAGTGGGCCTTAGAAAGCATCACTACGAACAAAGCTAGTGGAGGTGATGGAATTCCAGTTAAGCTATTTCAAGTCTTGAAAGATGATGCTGTGAAAGTGCTGCACTCAATATGCCAGCAGATTTGGAAAACTCAGCAGTGGCCACAGGACTGGAAGAGGTCAGTCTTCATTCCATCAACACTTTACCATATTTAAAATAGGTAACCAACAAGGACCTACTGTATAGCACAGTGACCTCGACTCAATATTCTATAATAAGCTAAATAGGAAAATAATTGAAAATTATACACACACACACACACGTATCTGATTGAAGTCAAAGGAGAAATGGGCAACAGAACACTAGATGGTTAGATAGCATCACTGACTCAATGGCCATGAATCTGAGCAAACTCCAGGGGATAATGGAGGGCGGAGGAGCCTGGCACGGTACATTACCTGAGGTCACAACGAGTTGAGCACGACTCAGTAACTGAATGACATTCAACAACATAATCTGTGTCTAAAGCACTTTGTTGTACACCTGAAACTAGCACAGCATTGTAAATCAATTGTAGTCCAATATAAATAAAAATTTAAAGAGTTATTGAAAGATTTTCAACATAGGCATGATAAGAGCAGACATGCTTTAGAAAGAGGAAAACTGGAGTGGGAAGGACAGAGTTTGGGGGTGTAGCCTCCTGTTGAATACTTAGGAGGTCTTGAATTAAAAGACGCTTACTCCTTGGAAGGAAAGTTATGATCAACCTAAATAGCATATTAAAAAGCAGAGACATTACTTTGCCAACCAAAGTCCGTCTAGTCAAGGCTATGGTTTTTCCAGTGGTCATGTACGGATGTGAGAGTTGGACTGTGAAGAAAGCTGAGAGCCAAAGAATTGATGCTTTTGAACTGTGGTATTGGAGAAGACTCTTGAGAGTCCCTTGGACTGCAAGGAGATCCAACCAGTCCATTCTAAAGGAGATCAATCCAGGGTGTCCATTGGAAGGACTGATGCTAAAGCTGAAACTCCAATACTTTGGCCACCTCATGCGAAGAGTTGACTCACTGGAAAAGACTCTGATGCTGGGAGGGATTGGGGGCGGGAGGAGAAGGGGACGACCGAGAATGAGATGGCTGGATGGCATCACCAACTCGATGGACATGAGTTTGAGCGAACTTCGGGAGTTGGTGATAGACAGGGAAGCCTGGCGTGCTGTGGTTCATAGGGCCGCAAAGAGTCGGACACGACTGAGCGACTGAACTGAACTGAACTGAATTAAAAATATAGCAGTAACCATGGAAAGTCTTCCCCATAATAGTTAACGACAATTCTATTCTTCCAATTTCTGAAACCCAAAACTTGTGCATTCTTTACTGCTTTCCCTTACTTTTTCACACATCACATCCAATAGTTTGGCAAATTCAGTCACTTTTCTTTCAAAACATAGCTCTAATACCTAAACATCACCTCCGCCTCAGGGACTTTGTAACTTCTGTTCTTCTCCTTTCAGTCCTGGTCCATCAAATATTTGTAAGGCCGACTCACTTTCCTCCTCCAGGTCTTTACTCCATTATGACATTTCCATAGAGGACTCTCCATGGCATCAAATATAAAATTACAGATCTTCCAATTTTCTTTATCTTCCTTCCCTACCCTATTATTGTTCCTACATATTACTCCATTTTATTTAATTATTACTTATTACTTATTATTTTATTTAATTAATTGCTTATGTTTCCCCATTCTTAGCAATGGGAGTTGGGAATTTGTATACAAAGATGTAGAAAAAAGAGAGACATATAATGGACAGTCAATAAATATTTATGAATGGGTGAATAAATAGATTAAGAAGATATTAATACTTTTTATTATAATTGGCAATATGATTTTAAGAATAGCTCCCAAGTTTTGTCTGTGTTAGGACTCTCCAGGACCTCTCTCTACCATATACAAACTCCTTTTAGCCCTAAGTCCTGAAAAGTCCAGTAAACTGATTCAGAACTAGATGTCAGGGGATGAAATATTCACACAATTTTCAGCTTCAAAGCTTAGCAACAATTCCATAAGTAGTTTTTAATAGTCATGTCTTTCTCCAAACCCAGTATATTAATCTTTTATAATGATTTGACAATAGAAAGAATAAAAGGGGAGGAGAGTTTGAATCAAAATACCTGGGATTCTTATTCTATTTCAACTATAATTTAGGAAACAACTCCATTTGAAAGTTTCCAGATCTCAAAAAATAAAAAGACAAACAAAAGTTAAATATATCTGCTCTAATTTGCAGATTACATTGCAAAGGAAAAAGGCAGTTGTATAAGATGCTAAAGCTGAAACTGCAATACTTTGGCCACCTCATGCAACGAGTTGACTCACTGGAAAAGACTCTGATGCTGGGAAAGGTTGGGGGCGGGAGGAGAAGGGGACGACGGAGAATGAGATGGCTGGATGGCATCACCGACTCTGTGGACATGAGTTTGAGTGAACTCCGGGAGTTGGTGATGGACAGGGAGGCCTGGCGTGCTGTGATTCATGGGGTCGCGGAGAGTCGGACACGACTGAGCGACTGAACTGAACTGAACTGAACTGATAATATACTTATTAAAAACAGGAAAGGTTATGCACTCTGTGCACAAAAATTCTTTTAATGCTATGTTTCCAAGAAGTCTAACCCACTAATATTCCAAATATATAATTATAAATGAAGAATTTCCAATCAGTTGTTATAATAATGTAAAAGTTCTCAAAAGTAAATTCTACATAGTAGGAGTCAAATATGATAGCCCAAAACTTTTTTCTTATTGTTATAAAACCATTTCTTAGTAATCTACATTGATCATTAGTGTAAAATTCTTTGCTTATGTGAGCTTACTGTCTTCCACTTAAAATCTCTGTAACCTTTAAAAGATTCTTTATGTATTTGTCAAAACTGAGAAATCTGAAAGAAAAAAAAAAAAAATGTCCACATAGCCCAATTACAGACTACTGAAAAGGTCAGCAAGATGTCAATGTTACAGAGCAGTCTGGAAAATCTCATGAGAACTTTCAGCTGAAAGTTCAATTAAATTGTTGGGCTCCTGACTTGGAGTAATCAATCCCTCATAAGAATAAAGGGCAATAGCCACCATGTGGGTGAAGGACACTGGTTGACTATTCTCCTGATGTTGAACAAAGGTAAGGGGGAAAGTGGCATCAACCAACACAATCCTTCCAGTGATTAAAAGCCATCTGTTCTCTTATCATTTTTCCACACTCCCAGGTGCATTTGACTTGTAATAAATACATTCTAGAAAAAGTTTCTGGTTTATCATAAAGATCTTGCATTTGCATCAAATTTCACAATTTAAGAATTTTTTAAAATGATAATTAAAAGTATTTTTAGAAGTTTGTACCAGTACAAAACTCCAAGATGCACTTGTTTTGTTTTCCTCTTAATATTTTCAATTTATTTTGTACTTAGAGCACAAAATTCCAACATTTATAAGGCTTTGAGGAAAATTTGAATAAATCAAACATATTACCTAAAAATAAATATATTACAAATATACACGTGTGAAGAATTCTAAAAGTAAAACCACATGAACCTACTTTAAAATTATGAGATGACATATAAAGTCCTAAGAATGCTTTTTTGAACATCTAATAATATTCACTGTAGCAGTTAGGTCTGAGGGCATTTTCATGGAAGTTATTATGTACTTTATTTGTGGTCTAGTCAAATATATCTAAAGATGTCTAGATCTTGAATATTCATTAAGTTAAAAAAACTAACAGTATATATCTAAATTTAGTATTGCTATTATATAATGAAAACCTGGAGCCATCATAAATTGTTGGTTAGAAGCACTTTGGTAAATAATTTGGCAATTTATTTTAAAGTTGAACATTCATATACTGCATGACTCAGCAATTCTACTTCTAGATGCTTACTTGAGAAATAAGAAAAGATTTCCCTAAAACTTGTATCGGGGCTGGTGCACTGGGATGACCCAGAGGGATGGGATGGGGAGGGAGGTGGGAGGGGGATTCAAGATGGGGAACACATATACACCCGGGGCGGATTCATGTCAGTGTATGGCAAAACCAAAACAATAATGTAAAGTAATTAGCATCCCATTAAAATAAATAAATTTTTAAAAAGAATGTTTATAGAAACTTTTTCACACGTGTGTGCTCAGTTGGTAACTCATGTCCAAGTCTGCAACCCCATGGACTGTAGCCTGTAAGTCTCCTCTGTCCATTGGATTTTCTGGGCAAGAATACTGGAGTGGGTTGCCATTTACCACTCCAGGGGATCTTCCCAACCCATGAGTCCAACCCTCATCTCTTGTGTCTCTTGCATTAGCAGGCATGCAGATTGTTTACCAGAGTCACCTGGGAAGAAGATAACTTTTTCATAAATTAACATTATACAATAATGATATATTATTATACATTTATATGGACTTCCCTGGTAGCTCAACTGGTAAAGAATCTGCCTGCAATGCCAGAAACCTGGGTTCAATCCCTGGGTTGGGAAGATCCCCTAGAGGAGGGCATGGCAACCCACTCCAGTACCCTTGCCTGGGGAATCCTCATGGACAGAGGAGTCTGGGGGGCTATAGTCCATGGGGTCACAAAGATTTGAACATGACTGAGTGACTAAGCACAGCACACAGCATACATTAATGTAATAGTATTACTATTAATGAATATTATATATATATTGGATTATTATGTGAAACAGGTACAAGTGCATGACAGTGCCATGTGATTAAATATAAAATGGACAGATATGTGTGTGTTTAAATGAACCTGTCTTTGTGTAAATAGCAGTATGAATCCACATCCATGTATAGTGAGCCCACATGGACTCATATTGAATATATTAATTTGCAGTCTCATTTCTCAGTACCCCTAGAGCATCTTTTATATTGAGTATTTTACTATATCCGCTGAGTTTGGCAGACTATGTACTCAAAGCTTCCTTACTGCATAGAATATTCTCAATAAGTACAAGACTTCTCTGAACCACTATAGTTCTCCTCTGTGCTTAGGATTTGTGTTGAGCCTGGCATACCTTTTAGAGAATGAAGTGGCAACCCACGCCAATATTCTTACCTGGGAAATCCCCATGGACAGAGGAGCCTGGAGGGCTAGAGTCCATGGAGTCACAAAGAGCTGGACATGACTGAGCCACTAAGCACAGCGCAGAGTGTCTCAAAGAGTTTTCAAGGATTAACTAAATTCATAGTGCATAAAATTGACCTGGCATACATAAGCGCTCCATAGCATAGCTATTACAGTTATGTTTATTATTACCATGAGATCTATCAACTGTTGGGTCAGGAGTAGGTTCCAAACAAGATTACATTTAGGTAGAAAAAATTGTATGCTAGATAGTTAACTAAGGTGGCTACTGCTGATAATTACCTCCTAAGACCTGATGGCTCAGTGGTAAAGAATCCTCCTGGCAGTGCAGGAAACATGGGTTCAATCCCTGGTTTAGGAAGATCCCCTGGAGAAGGAAATGGCAACCCACTCCAATATTCTTGCCTGGGGAACATCAGCTACAATCCACGGGGTCACAAAGAGTCAGACAAGACTTAGAGACTGGACAGCAACAACAGCGAAGATAAACTAAAAGTGATGGATTGATTTACTGTTTCAAGAAATGGCAAAAGCAGTCACCGAAGGTATAATCTATTAAAATCATTTTGAGGAAACTGACAAGTGAATTCTTGGTTAGTCATTCAACTGTTTGGTCAAAACAAGACTCATATGTCTTTTTTAATTGTTCTTTATAAAAGGGCAAAATGGTAATGAGCAATTTTAAGTGTGAGTCACAAAAAATAATGAAATAAATTCCTACCATCCATCTGGATTCTTTAGTTGATCATTTTAGACAACTAAATATAAAATCTTTTGAAAAATAAAATAGGACTTTTAGTATACATGTTTGTCTTTGCTAAGTAGAATTACAGCTTAAAATCTGTTACTTAAAATAAATGGATGTATTCATTTAAAAAAGTAAAAAACTAAAAGATATGGATAACTTCTCAATCATTTATTTTGCACTCCTAAATTATATTCACTTGTGTAAAGCTTTATTAACTAGAAAAATAAGTATCTATTAAAGGATAACTGGACTGCCTTGTTGGTTTAAACCAACTTTAAATTGCTGGGAAAGGGATACACGGATGGGGGAATACCAGTGAACAGTACCTGCATGATGTACTTCTAAGTATATAAATAAATTAAAGTGCATTCCCCAGATATCACAAAAAATAATCAAGTCTTCATATAAAATAGAAATATTTAACTAATGTTCAGCTATTACCAACATATGGCATATCGCTTTGTATATTTTTCCAAAAACATTACTTTATAAATTTCAACATTCTTCCTTATTGATCTCTTCATTTGTGTATTTGCTCATTTGGACTCAGTATAAAATAAATAGATAATATTTTAATATTTCTAAATATTTTAATATTTATCTAAAATAGATATAGAATCATGTCACCCATTATTGAGCTTAGCAGTTGTGCTGCTTTTTTGCATTTTATTCAGTGCCTGAAAACAGGTTGCCTAGAAAAATGCCTGAATTACAACCAATAGTCTTTGGGGGAAGAACATACTTTGTGTTTAAGGGAAATAAGAATTTCAAATTACTTAGTAAACTGATGAATATGCATTACTGATCCAAAAATTATAATTATTTCAAAGCAAAACTGTTTTACAGAATTTTGATATTAGATAAATGATTATATATTCAATAAACATTTTATTTAATAAGATGTATGCCTTTTGCACATTAATGTTCTCTTTTAAAAATACAGTTCATTTGAATAGTTGCCTTTTCTAGCATAAAGTCAAATGAAACACTTGCATGTGGTAGGAAGCACTGTGGTACAAGCTTTTGGTTTATTCAAAAAGTGTGAATAAACTAGTTATTCTAGAAGTCATTGAGAATACAAAAATCAAAAACGTATAAGCCCTAAAAATAACTTTAAGTTCTGTGTTTAGAATTGTTAAGATGGTCCAAAATAAACCTTACAAAGAAGGCTTTCTTTTTCTTTTACTGTGTATGTAAAGGCGTGAAGGACCAACACAATTTTTTAAATATTTTAAGGTAATATAAAACTTGAGGACTCACAGGATGCTAAGAAAGTAGATATTAAATGTTCTCATCACAAAAAGAGAAATAATAGTTTTGTAAGATGATGGAAATGTTAGCTAGCACAATAGTGGTAATCATTTTGCAATATATCAATGTGTCAAATAGACACAATTATACCTTAACCTTACTGAAGATTATATGTTAACTATATCTCAATAAAGTTGGAAAGGGAAAGATTGTAAGAAAATATATTCCAGAATTATAGAAATTATTTTTGTTTCTGTTCAGTGTTGTATCCTATCACATAAAATATATAAGCAAATATATATATATATATATATATATATACATAGTTTATATAATCGGAGAAGGCAATGGCAAGCCACTTCAGTACTCCTGCCTAGAAAATCCCATGGATAGAGGAGCCTGGTAGGCTGCAGTCCGTGGGGTGGCTAAGGGTCGGACACGACTGAGCGAGTTCACTTTCACTTTTCACTTTCACACATAGGAGAAGGAAATGGCAACCCACTCCAGTGTTCTTGCCTGGAGAATCCCAGGGATGGGGGAGCCTGGTGGGCTTCCGTCTATGGGGTCACACAGAGTCGGACACGACTGAAGTGACTTAGCAGCAGCAGTAGCAGTTTATATAATAAGCATGTAGATACACATTAATATCTTTCAGTTCAGTGCAGTTCAGTCGCTCAGTCGTGTCCAAATCTGCGACCCCCTGAATCACAGCACGCCAGGCCTCCCTGTCTATCACCAACTCCCGGAATTCACTCAAACTCATGTCCATCGAGTCAGTGATGCCATCCAACCATCTCATTCTCTGTCGTCCCCTTCTCCTCCTGCTCCCAATCCCTCCCAGCATCAGAGTCTTTTCCAGTGAGTCAACTCGTCGCATGAGGTGGCCAAAGTATTGCAGTTTCAGCTTTAGCATCAGTCCTTCCAATGAACACCCAGGATTGATCTCCTTTAGAATGGACTGGTTGGATCTCCTTGCAGTCCAAGAGACTCAAGAATCTTCTCCAACACCACAGTTCAAAAGCATCAATTCTTTGGCGCTCAGCTTTCTTCACAGTCCAACTCTCACATCCATACATGACCACGGGAAATACCATAGCCTTGACTAGATGGACCATTGTTGGCAAAGTAATGTCTCTGCTTTTTAATATGCTCTCTAGGTTGGTCATAACTTTCCTTCCAAGGAGTAAGTGTCTTTTAATTTCATGGCTGCAATCAGCATCTGCAGTGATTTTGGAACCCAAGAAAATAAAGTCAGCCACTGTTTCCACTGTTTCCCCACCTGCTTGCCATGAAGTGATGGGACCAGATGCCATGTTCTTAGTTTTCTGAATACTGAGCTTTAAACCACATTTTTCACTCTCACTTTTGACTTTCATCAAGAGGCTCTTTAGTTCTTCTTCACTTTCGGCCATAAGGGTGGTGTCATCTGCATATCTAGTCAAGGCAATGGTTTTTCTAGTAGTCATGCATGGATGTGAGAGTTGGACTATAAAGAAAGCTGAGCACTGAAGAATTGATGCTTTTCAACTGTGGTGTTGTGGAAGACTCTTGAGAATCCCTTGAACTGCAAGGAGTTCCAACCAGTCCATCCTAAAGGAAATCAGTCCTGGGTGTTCATTGGAAGGACTGATGTTGAAGCTGAAACTCCAATACTTTGGCCAGCTGATGTGAAGAGCTGTCTCATTTGAAAAGTCCCTGATGCTGGGAAAGATTGAAGGCAGAAGGAGAAGGAGACAACAGAGGATGAGATGGTTGGATGGCATCACTGACTCAGTGAACATGAGTTTGGGTGGACTCCGGGAGTTGGCGATGGACAGGGAGGCCTGGCGTGCTGCGGTCCATGGGATTGCAAAGAGTCGGATGTGACTAAGCAACTGAACTGAACTGAACTGAAGGATTGTGTATATTTAACTCTGAGATGTAATGTCAGTTTTCTAGTTTGACTTCACCAAAACAAATTCCCACAAATTGTGTGTGAGAGAGTTTCTTTTGCCCCACGTCTTTTCTAACATTCTAATCTAATGCAACTAGGATTGGCTTTAGTGTATAGAAGTCAAAGGAAATTTTATCCATATAGCTATTCACTTGGCACAGAATAATTTATTAAAAGATTATTCTTTAAGGTACCACTACTCAAATAAGCAGAGTATATGAAATGCTCTCAGCTTGCAAAGATAGTGATTCCTCAAATAGTCATCTTATTTTCTGATTTACTTCACTATGTATGACAGACTCTAGGTTCAATCCACATCACTTTAACTGATTCAATTCATTCCTTTTTATGGCTGAGTAATATTCCATTGTGTCTATGTACCACATCTTTATCCACTCATCTGTTGATGGGCATCTAAGCTGCTTCCATGTCCTGGCTATTGCAAACAGTGCTGCAATGAACATCAGGGTACATGTGTCTTTCTGAGTTATGGTTTTCTCAGGGTATATGCCCAGTAGTAGGATTGCTGGGTCATATGGGCTTCCTTGAGGACTCAGTGGTAAAAAATCCACCTGTCAAGCAGGAGACTTGGGTTTGACCCCTGGGTCAGGAAGATCCCCTGGAGAAGAAAATGGAAACCCACTCCAGTATCTTTCCTGGGAAATATCATGGACAGAGGAGCCTGGGGGGCTACAGTCCTTGGGGTCACAAAAGAGTTGTACATGACTTGGCAACCAAACAACAACAGCATGGTAGTTCTACATTTATTTTTTAAAGAAACTTCTATAATTTTCTTCACAGTGACTGTACCAATTTACATTCCCATCAACAGTGTAAGATGGTTCCTTTATTCCACACTCTCTCTGGGATTTATTGTCTGTAGATTTTTTCATGATATCCATTCTGACTGGTGTGAGGTACAATGAGGTATACCTTATTGTAGTTTTGATCTGCATTTCTCTAATAATTAGCGATGCTGAGCATCTGTTCACATGCCTCTTGGTCATCTGTATGTATTTTTGGAAAGATGTCTATTTAAGTCTTCTACCCACTTTTTGATTTCATTGTTTGGTTTTTTGATATTGAATTCCATAAGCTATTTGTATATTTTGGAGATTAATTCTTTGTTGCTTCATATGCAAATTTATTTCCCATTCTTAGGGTTGTTTTTTATCTTGTTTATGATTTTCTTTGCTATGCAAGAGCTTTTATATTTAATTAGGCCCCAATTATTTATTTTTGTTTTTATTTTCATTAACATATATATAGAATCTAGAAAAATGGTACTGATGAACATATTTGCAGGGAAAGAATAGAGATGCAAAAATAAAGTATGGCCTAGTGGACATGGTGGGGGGTGGTGAAGGGAGAATTAAGTGAGAGAGTAGCATTGATATATATGCACTGCTGCTGCTGCTGCTGCTAAGTCACTTCAGTAAAATAGACCGCTGTGGGAAGCTGCTGTACAGCACAGAGAGCTCAGCTCAGTGCTCTGCGATGACCTAGAGCGGGTGGAAGGGAGGCTCAAGAAGGAGTGAATATATGTACACATATGGCTGATTCACAATGTTGTACAGCAGAAACTAACACACATCATAAAGCAAATGTATTCTAATGTAAAAAATGTTTCGGAGAAAAAGTTATCTTATTGATCAGAGCAACATGAATAAATATTTCAGCTGGTTGTTTTGAACAAATTGGCAATCTGAACCTAAAATTTGTATGTATATGCAAAGAGTTAGTATAGTCTAGACAATCTTGAAATAAGACCAGATTTTGAAAAGTGACACAATCATGCAGAAAGACTTGCAAAAGATTTATAGTAATAAAGGCTGGGAGGTATTGATGAAATGACAAATCAGAGTCCATTAAAACCAAACAGACACTACAGAAATAAATTCACCCATATATGATTGTTCAATTTATGACAAAGATGACACTGCAATGCAATGAAGAAACATCTGTAGGCATTTTTTACACCAGAATACTTACCAATAAATCAAAATCAGTTCCAGATTTATTGTGGATGTAAGTGTGAAAGGTTAAAACAATAAATCTTCTAGAAAAAGACCACACTATAAGATTGAAAAGACAGGACTTTGAGTCAGAAAACATATTAGCAAAACTTGTATTCAGTTCAGTTCAATTCAGTTGCTCAGTCGTATCGGACTCTTTGCTACCCCATGAACCACAACACGCCAGGCCTCCCTGTCCATCACCAATTCCCGGAGTTCATCGAGTCCATGTCCATCAAGTCAGTGATGCCATCCAGCCATCTCATTCTCTGGCGTCCCCTTCTCCTCCTGCCCCCAATCCCTCCCAGCATCAGAGTCTTTTCCAGTGAGTCAACTCGTCGCATGAGGTGGCCAAAGTATTGGAGTTTCAGCTTTAGCATCAGTCCTTCCAATGAACACCCAGGACTGATCTCCTTTAGAATGGACTGGTTGGATCTCCTTGCAGTCCAAGGGACTCTCAAGAGTCTTCTCCATCACCACAGTTCAAAAGCATCAGTTCTTCGGCAATCAGCTTTCTTCACAGTTCAACTCTCACATCCATACATTAGAAAAAGACAAATTGAGACTACAAAAACAATGCCAACAAAGCCATAAGATAAAGGGAGTCAGGTCAATAGAAAAACTACAAATATTTCAACAGGTACTTCAAAACAACGCATGATGACCAGCAAAACACATGTGAAAAATTACATTAGTGATCAGGAAAAGGAAAGCTAAAGCTACAGTATGATACACTCCACATCCACTCAAACAACAAAAATTAAAGTGCAGGCAAAATCACGTGTTGGTGAGATGTGGAGCAATCATGATTCTCGTACACCACTAATGGGAGTGTAAGTTTGTTCAGCCACTTTGGAAAACAATTCAACGGTATCTACTAAGGTCAAACATACCAACACAATGACCCTAAGGTACATGCCCAACAGAAATAAGCAGATATGTTCAGACATGTACCAGAATGTCCACAGCAGTCCCAAACCAACAACCATCTACAGAAGAACAATTAAATGAATCGGGATACACTCACTTGATCATATACTGTACAGTAATAGAAATTAACCAACTGCATGCATGAGTGCTCAGTCGTGTCTGACTCTTTGCGACCCCATGGACTGTAGCACGCCATTCTCCTCTGTCCACAGGATTTTCCAGACAAGAATACTGGAGTGGGTTGCTGCTTCCTCCTCCAAGGGATCTTCCTAACTGGGGAAATGAATCCACGTCTCTTGCTTGATAGGAAGATTCTTTACCACAGAGCCACCTGGGAAGCCCTTAACCAACTATTGCTGCTGCTGTTGCTAAGTAACTTCAGTCGTGTCCGACTCTGTGCGACCCCATAGATGGCAGCCCACCAGGCTCCCCCATCCCTGGGATTCTCCAGGGAAGAACACTGGAGTGGGTTGCCATTTCCTTCTCCAATGCATGAAAGTGAAAAGTGAAAGTGAAGTCGCTCAGTCATGCCCGACCCTCAGCGACCCCATGGACTGCAGCCCACCAGGCTCCTCCATCCATGGGATCTTCCAGGCAAGAGTACTGGAGTGGGGTGCCATTGCCTTCTCTGTAACCAACTACAACTAGTCACCAAAACATGGATGAGTCTCACAAATGTAGTGCTGGGTGAAAGAAACCAAACACACAAAAATATGTACTCTATGGCTACAACTATAAAAGGTTCAAACTTTGGCAAATCTAATCTATGCTATTAAAAGATAATACATTGGTTACTATTGGGGTTGATAATGACAGGGATGAGGCTCCAGAAGAGCTTATGGGAGTAAGAGTGATATTTTGTGTTGTTCAGAATGCTAGTTATACGGATCATGCACTCAATGAAATTGATTGAGCTGCACACACTTACTGATCTGTGCACTTTTCTATAAACATTGTATAAGTTAATGAAAGTTTACTGTTATAAAGTTTGTACAACTTATTTAGATTCCAATGTTGGCTTTGTGGGAGATTATTTTAGCATCTGTAAGAACTTTGACAAGCAAGCTGTCAGCATTTTAGTTCAGAGTACCAGCTTTGTGAATTCACCCAGAGAATGAAATTCACCAGAGAACCAACTCTGAGAATTCAGGAGCACCAGAGTGGAAGGTCTGGGTCTGTGGTGCTTTGATCAAACTCCCTTTACCAAAGAATAGCCTAGACTCCCAGGTTTTCCCTCTTTGTTGACATATACCATGGCTGTCGTCTCAACCATGAGTTAACACATCATTAAATCTTCCAAAACATGAACGATAGACCTTGAAATAATTTCACAGCAGATTCCCCCCGTTTTTCTATTTTGAAATCTAGCTACTTAACCAGTGATCTGTGTTAGAAGAGAATCTTCACACTTGACAACAAAAAAGAACTCACATAATATCTTCAAAGAGCTAAATTCTGAAGGGATTTATTATTATATATTATGAAGGCATTGATTATACATTGAATAGCATAATTTTTATTTGACAGGAATGAAAAGCATTTCCTTCAAGAAAGGCTCTGTAGGATGAAGCCAGTGCTCCCCAGAAGAAGGGATTTGGCGATGCAGCAATTTAGCAGCATGGAAGCAGCCTTAGCATGCTGTGAACATATTCATAGGAGCCTCATGAAAGTCCCAG
This sequence comes from Moschus berezovskii, assembly GCF_049115385.1. Taxonomy (NCBI): domain Eukaryota; kingdom Metazoa; phylum Chordata; class Mammalia; order Artiodactyla; family Moschidae; genus Moschus; species Moschus berezovskii. The sequence continues at coordinate 21,764,070 of NC_142477.1, read as the reverse complement.
GACTGCTGGGCCAGCAGCTGCTCACTACCAACAAAGCTGCTGTTATTACAGAGCACTGTTTTTTTCAGTTCTCCCTACCATCTTTTTATAGGATGGAGTTCCTTTGCCACAAGGGCTCATCACCAGTGCAGGAGTGATTAAGCACACAACAGCCAAACATAAATAAAACCTAGTTAAGTGGACACATCATACATGAAAAAATAACAATCCTGTATGTCCAGGAATATATGCAGCTCATATTTCAATTACATAAAAATTGAATCATGGCCAATATCACTGAACAATGTGGGTTAACCAGATAACTCATCTCAAACCTGCAAAACATAAATATCTATGATAGGATGCTTAGAAGACAAGATATCTTAATTTGAAATCTCAGGTCCTCACACACACTTTCAGTAATTCTGAAGAGCAGTCAAACTGTATCCCTAAATACCATCCTTCATGAGTCAGGAGAAAACAGGATGTATTGTAAATTTAGTCTGATATAAAATATAATTCTTAACATGGAAAGATCATAAGACTAGAAGTCAGAAGACATATATTCCAGGGGTTCCATTGATAACTGGAGAGACTGAAGCAACTTACTTATATTTAAAATGGAAACAATAGCTGCTACACTGTTCGGGACTGGTGACAGAACACATGAAATGATGTATGAGGATGCCCTTTACATATCATAAAAAGCTGTAAAAATGTATGACATTTGGTTATAAATAGGATGACCCCTGATTGCTTCTAAATAATCTATACATTTCTGGGATACATATAATTGATACATAAGACTAAATAAACACTTCAACATATTTTTTCAATTTTATAAGCTGAAGATTCTCACTTTTTAATGTACAGAATACATTGAACTTTTTACAATGTAAGCCTACTCTTAGATTTCATCACATAAAATCCTCATATTTTGGCTGCCTCAGTGTGCACATATCCCTGTTTTTGTAATGACTATATTTCAGGGTCCAGACTACATAGCATTTTCTTATTTTCACTAGTTTTCCTTAAAAGAATCTCTTTTAAAAAATCTTTTGAACAATCAAATGTTGTATTTCTGTATCAATATTATATTTAATTCTCTTTATTTATAATGAACAAACAAATCCAAACATATATTTTTATAACCCTGCACATATCTACAAAGATTTCCAGAATGTTCTAAACGGAGTTGGCAGTTTTGTAATAAACTTCTAAGAGAAAGATCTTCATGAATCTCTCTTATACACACATGCATGTGAGCACGTGCAAACACACACTCACACACGCACAGCAGTTAAGAGATGATCCTTTTCTTTTTCCAAACCACACATCCAGTCAGTTTTGCAGATAGCAATACTCTCTTAAGCTTACTGTACACAAAGGACAATCCAGAAAATGTAATTTAATTTTTTAATTAAACCTTCATTTCTATTTAATTGCACACTACACCTTCTTCAATGCCGAAACATGATGAGAAGGAAGCAATTTCCAACGTGTTTAAAGGTTTTACACTGCTCCAAAGTAGAACCGGTTTCCATGGAAACTGGCATACCACCCTCTATTTATTCCAAATAAATGACAAATCAAAAGTGCAGCTGTAATATCGGGGAATTCTATTTCTCCTAACACAATACAAAGCTACAAATACCTCTGCTAGCATTAGGTTACCACTTGTGATAACCTAATAAGTGAAAAGAGCAGGTTTTCCAAACATAGTCTGTGGCTGCGGTTTTCCACCCTGTGATGACTGTCACAGTGACCTTGACTTCCATTCTATAAAATGCCCTTGGGTGGGAAGGCAAAACAGAAGGCATTATTTTCCTGGTGTGAGATATTTTACACTGCAAATGAGATTTGCTTGTCTTACCTAAGAAGCAAATCAAATTCTGAATTACATCATCTAATAGCTACTGCTGGGAGGTGCCGGCAAGAGAATTATTGATTTGGAAAGCCAACATCTGCAGAACGCTAACCTGATCTATTGAGGCCAAACAAAGGGTTTGTGGCTCAGCTGCTCCCTTTCTGTCGCCTTCATCATGCTTTCGGCTAAATGAGCTGCAGCCCAGGAGACAGGAAAAGAGGCTGGTGTGAGTCCATCAAGTTTACTAGTGACCATATGGGAGAGCATCAATTTGACCTAGTGCAAAACCTGCATCCCTGGGGCTCATTCACATGAAAGCCTTCTCTTGTATGTTCACACACACAAGCACATATTCCTTCCCCTCGAACACAGGAGCCAGGGTATTGGAGAAAAAAACATCTGTATCTTTCACATTTCAACTTATTTCTAAGTCCTCTCATGAAATGTAAATCTTGTGGAAAATTAAGTATCCATTCAAATAGAGATGGAAAACCTAATCGTATACTATTTTCTCATAAAACCTTCTATATTATAGTCAGAAATACTGGTATTTTTATTCAGTTTATTTAAAAATATGCTTCAAGATTTGGGTATACATCATCTGCATGACTATGATGAGATTGCTTGTGATCAACCAACCAAACAGATTTATTCTTCATTTGGCAATTGTAGAGATAAAATGAATAACGAAAACATACATGTAGGCATAACCCAGGCATTTTATTGTTTGTGTGGGTGTGTCAGTTTCTGATGTACAACAAAGTGAATCAGCTATGTGTATACATATATCCCCTCCATCTTGGACTTCCCTGTCACCCCCCTCTCCCATGGCACCCCTCTAGGTCAACACAGAACACCTAACTGAGCAAATTCCCACTAACTATCTATTTTACACATGGTAATACATATATGTCAATCCTAGTCTCCCAGTTCATCCCATCCTCCACCCACTTCCCCTATATCCACATGTCCGTGTCTATGTCTCAATCTTTATTCCAGGGCAGAAATAGAGAGGCAGACGTAGAGAACCGACATTTGTTGCTGTTCTTATCCTCTGCAGTAAAGATGGGGGACCTCTAGGAAGAACAGAAGCCACGGTCTCTTGTTATGTTCTGAAGTCTGGTGCTCAGTGAAAACACAGCCGTGCTGGGGTCAGCAGCACGGAGCTCTGATCATTCCACCCATTGTATTCAGGCAAGACAGTTCTTTCTATAGAGGAATAGACTAATGAATATAACTGTTTCAGCATGGAACTGTTCATCTCTTTATGATTTTTCAACATCACCACTTTTCTTGGATATCTTGACTTGTGTTTTGTCAAAGCAATAAATGCAAAGGATCAGGGGCCAACATAGTTGGTGTTGAGATTTTTAAAACTACTCACCCAAATCCTAAATGTGCCAAAAATATGGATTCCTTCATGAACACTGGTTAGAACAAAACCCCTCTTCTTGAAAATAGATATGCTACACCATAGGGCTTCCCAGGTGGCGCTGGTGGTAAAGAACACGCTTGCCGATGCAGGAGACTTAAGAGACGTGGATTTGATCCCTGGGTTGGGAGGATCCCATGGAGGAGGTCAAGGCAACCCACTCCATTACTCTTGCCTGGAGAATCCCATGGACAGAAGAGTCTGGCGGGTTACAGTCCATGGGGTGGCAAAGAGTCAGACACGACTGAAGTAACTTAGTATGCACTACACCAAGACCAGCAATTTGATTAAACTAATAATGAGTAAAGTCTTATACAAAGATTTAGCAAAACATCAAATATATGCTAATCATTCTATCAAATACTGATACATTGCTAAAATCATGTATTAATATTTAATCAAAAAGCAATAGATAAATTAAGTTGTCATATAATTAACTAAAAGCTACCTAAGAATTCAATACTTACAATCAGCATTTTCTTAATTAACCACGTACACTCACTCAAACTGTTGAACTATTAATATTTGAGTACATTAGATTCAATAAAAATAGATATAAAATTCTGAGATTCAACATTTGACAAGAGTAGAACTGAAAGTTACCTTCAAGTTGTTGATTTTTAAATGAATTAATATAAACAAGATTGCAGAGGACATACTGAATTAACACAATGAAGGAGATTTTCACTTAATCAATGGAGCAAGTTTTGCACATGAAGAATTGATGCTAAGCAGAGTATCACTTTGGAGCCACCTATAGCTGAAGGTTTCTTTTTCTTTTTAAAAATTGGAATATACTTGCTTTATAATTTCGTGTTAGTTTCTGATGTACAACAAAGTGAATCAGCTATATGTATACATATATTCCCGTCTTCTTGAGCCTCCCTCCCATCCCCAAATCCCACACATCTAGGTCATCACAGAGCATTGAGCTGAGCTCCCTGTGTTATGCAACAGCTTCCCACTAGCCATCTAAATTGATACAGCCACTATGGAGAACAGTATGGAGGTTCCTTAAAAAAAAACTAAAAATAGAACTACCATATGACCCATTAATCCCACTCTTGGGCATATACCCTGTTCAGTTCAGTTCAGTTCAGTCACTCAGTCATGTCCAACTCTTGCAACCCCATGGACTGCAGCACTCCAGGCCTCCCTGTCCATCACCAACTTCCAGAGCCTATTCAAACTCATGTCCATTGCATCGGTGATGCCATCCAACCATCTTATCCTCTGTAGTCCCCTTCTCCTCCTGCCTTCAATCTTTCCCAGCATCAGGGTCTTTACAAATGAGTCGGTTCTTTGTATCAGGTGGCCAAAGTATTGGAGTTTCAGCTTCAGCATCAGTCCTTCCTATGAGTATTCAGGGCTGATTTCCTTTAGGATGGACTGGTTGGATCTCCTTGCAGTCCAAGGGACTCTCGAGAGTCTTCTCCAACACCACAGTTCAAAAGCATCAATTCTTTATAGTCCAACTCTCACATCCATACATGACTACTGGAAAAATCATAACCTTGACTAGATGGACCTTTGTTGACAAAGTAATGTCTCTGCTTTTTAATATGCCATCTAGGTTGGTCTTAACTTTCTAGGTTATTGATATTTCTCTTCGAAATCTTGACTGCAGCTTGTGCTTCACCCAGTCTGGCATTTCTCATGATGTACTCTGCATATAAGTTAAATAAGCATGGTGACAGTATACAGCCTTGACATACTCCTTTTCCTATTTGGAACCGATCTGTTGTTCCATGTCCAGTTCTACCTGTTGCCTCTTTACCTGCATACAGATTTCTCAGGAGGCATATACCCTGAGAATACCATAATTCAAAAATATACATGTACCCCAGTGTTCATTGCAGCACTATTTGTAAAAGCCAGGATATGGAAACAATCTCAACATCCACCCACAGAGGAATGGATAAAGAAGATGTAGCTGAGGGTTTTTGAGTCAGAGAAGCCTTTGGTTTCAGTTCTTGCTCCGAAACTAAGGGAGACATCATTTGCTTAAGCAATTTATTTAACTTCTCATCATTAAACCACTGTTCTGTGACCCGGAGTCCAAAATATCTATCTCAGAGTGTTAAACTGAAGAAATGTCAGTAAAGCACCTCTGCAATGCTTAGCACATAGTAGGCCATTAATGAGGTTCTTTGCCCACTTCCTACTTTTTTCTTTTTTTTTTTAATTTTTTTTTTTATTGGAGGCTAATTATTTTACAGTATTATATTGGTTGGTTTTGCCATACATTGACATGAATCCACCCCGGGTGTACATTCTAATTTAACGCTTAGACTGGGAAAAAATGTAAAGCTAGTGAAATGCTTCCTTCCTAACTCTATACCAACTCCCTTCCCCACTAGCCGTCCTATTACTTCCATTCAATCTCATCCTCAAAGGAGATTCTGTCTCCACAAAACTCACTGAAAAAAAGCTTTAGGGACTTCCACTGCAGGGAGCATGGGTTCCATGCCTGGCTGGGGAAATAAGATCCTGCATGCCACGTGGTGAAGCCAAAACAACTAAGTAAATAAATAAAAACTAAGACCTACTGCATAAAACAGAAAACTACACAATACTCTGCAACCTATGTGGAAAACGAATCTGAAAAAGAAAAGGGTGGATATATGTGAATGTATAACGTTGTAACTCACCTATACTCCAACAAAAATTGAAACAAGAAAAAAAGCTTTATAGGTGTGGGGAGAGAAAGAATTAGTCAAGATGGCCTGTTCAGGCTTTCTCGCCCCACGATTTGTAAATAATTACTATGTAACCACTGAGATCATTTGTAGCACTGCTCATTTACATCACGAGGTACTCACTTGGTCACGAGCTACTTTGTGCTGTAGGGATATGTGAGTTCCACCCAAAAGAAATGGTGGCATTTTACTGCTGCATCATAGCTGTGTCTGCTGGGTCAGCCACAAGAGGAGAGACTATACCATGAATACTGCTACCGCTGCTGAATCAGCCAGGAGGGAATAGTTACGGCTGCTGTCAGTCAGGAGAGAGGTTGTGTGAGGTTATGTTGTGTTATGTTATGTCTGCTGCTATGGCTGCTGTGCCAGCCAGGAGGAAATAAACGTGTCTGCAGTCCCTAAGTCTTCTTATTCCAACCTCTTAGCTCCTACCCTGGGTTCAGCGAACAGGGCAGACAGTGTGAGCCTCTAGACAATCGGGACTGTGAACAGGATGAAGAGCAATACAAGAGGCTTTGGAGAAAGCAGAGAGATGCATTCTTTTTTAAGAATAAATATAAGACGTAGCTTTTGAAAAATATTCAGACAATGTTAAGGTATATGGAGTAAAATGCTAACGTTCTCACTATACTCATTCTTAATTTTTATTTTTATCATGATTATGCAACTAGTTTTAAAAATCAAATAAACTAGGAAAAGTATAACAAAAAGCAGTCAATCCTGTCGTTCATATATGCAGCTACCTGTTTACCCACTACAGGCAATGGTTTTCATTTCTTTCATTCCTCCATATATTTAGTGTCAGATTGTTAAATAATGTATTTATACTGCCTTTTTCTTCAAGTTTTGGACACTAACCTATTGATTTCCTAATACAGAATATGAAGATTCAGATGTCTTTTTTCCTACCCCAACCATATGCTCACATGTACATATTTCTTCTGTCCAACTTCCAAAGTAATGTGACTCTAATTTTGGCGAATTCAATATTTAGTATTTGTTTTCTCTCTTGGAAAGCTTTTTGGTTTCACTGGAATTAATAGTTTCATCTGTTTTGCTTTTTTTCTGTTTTACTATGCCAAATACATCATTTAACTGACATTTTTGGAGGTATCTCCTCTGGGGTTCTCTTTCATTCCAGTTTGAGCCTGCGTCTTCCAAAACCAGAAGCACAGTTGAGAGAGTACTGTGATCACCATTTAAAAGCACCCTTAGCTCTTTTACAGCAGTAGGTTCCTTGTATTTTCTCTCCCATGATTACCTTACATTATATAAAGCCTCTTCTTGCTAGTAGACTCACTTTAGAGACTGTCCATGCTGAGGTGATGAAATAAGTGTCCATGTTGAGAAAAATCATGGGCCAGCAGCTGAGGGCAACTCTAAGAACTGTGTAAACCTCTAAGAGCTTAGGAAGTCTCCAATCAATACCTAGCCAGAAGATAAGACTGTAAGTTCTACCCCACAAATGAATGAATTCTGCCAATAATGTGAATGTACTTGGATGTAGAATCTTTCCCGGTCAAGCGCATAGACATAAATGCCACCCAGCTAACACTTTGATTGGGCCCATATTAGACCCTTAGATGACGATCCAACCATGACATGACAGGACTGGATAAACAGGAAATAATAAATATGTGTATTTTAACTCACTGTATTGTAATTTGTCAGCAACATAGAAAATGGACAATTTTTCCTTTCCAAATTCCTTTTTCTTATTTGTTCATTTTGACGATCACAATTGCAATAAAGGACTTTTTTCAAATATTACATAATCCTCAGTTATATCTTTGTATTTACCCATCCCTCCAGAATGACTGGGATTTTGCGTGTATGTTTTGTTCTTTTATTCCATAGCTTTGGCTTAATTGTCTCCATCAACTCACATTTCCCTGGAGCTGGGGATATATCTTTATCCACGAAGAAAACACTGCTTTGCTCAAGCAGAACACTGTGTGATACTAGCTGTGCTTGTGTGCATGCTAATTAATTTCAGTCGTGTCTGACTCTTTGCAACCCTGGACTGTAGTCTGCCAGACTCTCTGTCCATGGGATTCTCCAGGCAAGAATACTGAAGTGAGTTGCCGTGCCCTTCTTCAGGGGATCTTCCTAATCCAGGGACTAAACCCACATTTCTTACATCTCCTGCATTGGTAGGCAGGTTCTTTACCACTAGTGCCACCTGGGAAGCCCCATGGTACTAGCTGCTGGTGCTGCTGCTTAGTCAGTTCAGTTGTGTGTGACTCTGTGCGATCCTATGGACTGCAGCTCACCAGGCTTCTCTGTTTATGGGGTTCTCCAGGCAAGAATACTGGAGTGGGTTGCCATGCCCCTCTTCAGGGGATCTTCCTAACCCACGGATCGAACCCACATCTCTTACATCTCCTGCATTGCAGGCAGATTCTTTATGGCTGAGCCACCAAGGAAGTCCCCATGATACCAGCTACTTACCTCTATTTCAAGGTTCATTATAGTGATAAGAACAAAAGCAATGCTTATCTATAACCACAACATTCTTCTGAATAGAAGAGAGTATATCTTAAGCACTTTGTAATTATTTAAAGCATAGTTAAAAGGGTATCCATTTAAATTTTAAAAACCTGTCCAGTGACATTTGAAGTGATGGAAATACCTGATGGGAGAGACCTTCTGGCACGTGTGGCACAGAATGGAGCTCTGAGAAGTTTTAACATGAGCAGTGAAGTTAAATTGTCCCTAGAACGAAATCCTCTTATCTTAAAAAGTTGAAAGAAAACTTCAGAATGATGAAAGTGACCTCTCCACCTGCCCCCCTGCCCCAATTAACTCTGGGCTGGAAAAAACAATATAAATAAAGGGAACCAGCAACGTAAAATATAGTATTCACAATATCTACATGCTATTAGAAAGTGTAAGGCACTAAAAATAATGGCCCATAACTTGGAGAGAAGAATGGAGACAGAACCACACATAACAGAGGTGACGGAATTAGTAGCCTTAAGCTATTATAAATCTTGTAAATGTGCTAATGGATGTAAAATGAAGCATGGAAAGATAAGAAAAATAGAAGATATGAAAAAGACTCAATGGAAACTCTACAGATAAAGGTATTATACCAAAATGAACAATATTCTGAAAGAGATTAACAGTGATTAGACACAGAAAATAGCTGTGGAATTGAAGAAAATTCCAAAATAAAGTGCAGAAAGAAAAGTTTAGAAAATAAAAATGAACAAAACCTAAGTGGTTTGTGGGAAATATCATGTGTAATTCAAATCCCAGAAAGAAGAGAGAGGAACATACACACACAAGGGAGAAATAAGAAATAATGGCTGATTTTCTACTTTTTGACATACATACCTGTTCTGACCACTTTTTCCAGTACTTTATAGAGGTTAGTCAATCATATATGTAAATATAAAAAGTTAGAGCTTTAAAAGCATTGTTAAGAAAATAAAAACTGCAGGCAGGATCAAATACGTCTAAAAACCTCAATCTGATAGACGATTTGAATCCACAATATAGAAAGAATTTTTACAGTGCAAAATTAAAAACAACCAAGTAAAAACTGGACAATGATTTTAATCAGTCACTTCATCAAAGAACATATGTAAATGATGAAGTTATACCTGAAAAGAAGCTCAACATTATTATTTATTCAGTTCAGTCCCTCGGTTGTGTCCAACTCTTTGCAACCCCAAAAACTGCAGCGTGCCAGGTTTCCCTGTCCATCACCAACTCCCAGAGCCAATTCAAATGGATGTCCACTGAGTCAGTGAAGCCATCCAACCATCTCATCCTCTGTCATCCCCTTCTCCTCCTGCCTTCAATCTTTCCCAGCATCAGGGTCTTTTCCAGTGAGTCAGTTCTTCACATCAGGTGGCCAAAGGTTCGGAGTTTCAGCTTCAGCATCAGTCCTTCCAATGAGTATTCAGGACTGGTTTCCTTTAGGATGGACTGGTTGGATATCCTTGCAGTCCAAGGGACTCTCAAGAGTCTTCTCCAACACCACAGTTCAAAAACATCATTTCTTCAACACTCAGCTTTCTTTCCAATTCTCACATCCACACATGACTACTGGAAAAACCATTATTTAATAGCAAAATGCAAATTAAAACAATGGTAATGGCTCAACAGGTAAAGAATCCACCTGCAATACAGGAAACTCAAGAGATACAGGTTTGATGCCTGGGTTAGAAAGGTCCCCTGGAGGAGGAAATGTTCTTGCTTGGAGAATCACCCTGGACGGAGGAGCCTGGCAGGCTATAGTCCGCAGGGCCACAAAGAGTCAAATACGACTGATCTTGACACTTTAAAAACATACATTAACTGGAATGACTTTAAATTTAAAAGATTGACAGCAATAAATGTTGGAAAGATGTGAAACAATGGAATGTCCACACATTGCTGGTGGAAACAGCCATGATCGTCTTTGGAAAACATCTGAAGAATTCTTATAAAAGTGAAGGCACTACAATCATATGACATATCAAAACACTCCTAGAAATGACTCAAGACCATATTTGTCCACAAAAAGACTTTTACATGGATGCACATAGAAACTATATTTATGATGGTTAAAATTGGAAGCAAATTAATGCTCATCAATTAATCAATGGATCAGCAAACTGTGGTCTATTCACACAGTGGAATACTATTCATATTTTGCTGTTAAAAGGAGAATGCTACAATACAACGCAGAAATAAGGATGAATCACAAAAGAATTTTTCTAAGTACAAGAACACATGCAAAACATTACATACTTTATATTTCCACTAAGTTAAATTCTAGAAAAAGTTAAACAGCAGATTGGTGGCTGCAGGGACCATGGATAACAGAAGAAATTGATTGCAAAGGAGAACAGAGAAGTTTTTGGGTGGGGGAGGGGTGATAGAAACATTCTATCTTTTGTTTTTTTTTGTTTTTTTTTTTTTTTTTTTAGAATCTTTTATTTAGATAACATTCATAAGCTTTTTTTTTTTTTTTTTTTTTAATTATTTTTTTTTTTTTTATTTCTGAAAAAGAATTTTATTAAAAAAGCACAAATGCAAAGAAATGAACAGAGGAAAATTTATGCGTCGAACCTGGACTGGTCACTTATGATAATATACATGCTACAATTCCATTCTCCCCAATCATTCCACCTTCACCCTCTCCCACAGAGTCCCAAAGACTGTTCTAAATGCCTATGTCTCTTTTGCAGTCTCTTATACAGGGTTCAGGTTACCATTTTTCTAAATTCCATATATATGCGTTAATATACGGTATTGATGCTCTTCTTTCTGGCTTACTTCACTCTGTATAATTGGCTCCAATTTCATCCACCTCATTAAAACTGATTCAAATGCATTCTTTTTGATGGCTGAGAAATACTCCATTGTGTATATGTACCAAAGCTTCCTTATCCATTCATCTGCAGATGGACATCTAGGTTGCTTCCATGTCCTGGCTATTATAAACAGTGCTGCAATGAACATTGGAGTACATGTGTCTCTTTCAATTCTGGTTTCCTCGGTGTGTATGCCCAGGAGTGCGATCGCTGGATCATATGGCAGTTCTATTTCCAGTTTTCTGAGGAATCTCCACACTGTTCTCCACAGTGGCTGTACTAGTTTGCATTCCCACCAACAGTGTAAGAGGGTTCCCTTCTCTCCACACCCTCTCCAGCACTTATTGCATGTAGACTTTTGGATAGCAGCCATTCTGACTGGTGTGAAATGGTATCTCATTGTGGTTTTGATCTGCATTTCTCTGATGATGAGGGATGTTGAGCATTTTTTCATGTGTTTATTAGCCATCTTTATGTCTTCTTTGGAGAAATGTCTGTTTAGTTCTTTGGCCCATTTTTTGATTGGGTCACTTAGTTTTCTGGAATTAAGCTGCAGGAGCTGCTTGTATAATTTGGAGATTAATCCTTTATCAGTTGCTTCATTTGCTATTATTTTCTCCCATTCTGAAGGCTGTCTTCTCACCTTGCTTAGAGTTTCCTTTGCTGTGCAGAAGCTTTTGATTTTAATTAGGTCCCATTTGTTTATTTTTGCTTGTATTTCCAATATTCTGGGAGGTGGGTCTTGGAGGATCCTGCTGTGATTTATGTCAGAGAGTGTTTTGCCTACGTTCTCCTCTAGGAGTTTTATAGTTTCTGGTCTTACATTTAGATCTTTAGTCCATTTTGAGTTTATTTTGGTGTATGGTGTTAGGAAGTGTTCTAGTTTCATTCTTTTACAAGTGGCTGACCAGTTTTCCCAGCACCACTTGTTAAAGAGACTGTCTTTTCTCCATTTTATATTCTTGCCTCCTTTGTCGAAGATAAGGTGTCCATAGGAGCGTGGGTTTATCTCTGGGCTTTCTATTTTGTTCCATTGATCTATATTTCTGTCTTTATGCCAGTACCATACTGTCTTGATGACTGTGGCTTTGTAATAGAGCCTGAAGTCCGGCAGGTTAATTCCCCCAGTTCCATTCTTCTTCCTCAAGATTGCTTTGGCTATTCGAGGTTTTTTGTATTTCCATACAAATTGTGAGATTATTTGTTCTAGTTCTGTGAAAAATATTGTTGGTAGCTTGATAGGGATTGCATTGAATGTATAAATTACTTTGGGTAGTATACTCATTTTTACAATATTTATTCTTCCAATCCACGAACACGGTATATTTCTCCATCTATTCGTGTCCTCTTTGATTACTTTCACTAGTGTTTTATAGTTTTCTATGTACAAGTCTTTTGTTTCCTTAGGTAGATATATTCCTAAGTATTTAATTGTTTTCATTGCAACAGTGAATGGAATAGTTTCCTTAATTTCTCTTTCTATTTTCTCATTATTAGTGTATAGGAATGCAAGGGATTTCTGTGTGTTGATTTTATATCCTGCAACTTTGCTGTAATCATTGATTAGCTCTAGTAGTTTTCTGGTAGAGTCTTTAGGGTTTTCTGTGTAGAGGATCATGTCATCAGCAAACAGTGAAAGCTTTACTTCTTCTTTTCCAATTTGTATTCCTTTTATGTCTTTTTCTGCTCTGATTGCTGTGGCCAAAACTTCCAGAACTATGTTGAATAGTAGTGGTGAGAGTGGGCACCCTTGTCTTGTTCCTGACTTTAGGGGAAATGCTTTCAGTTTTTCACCATTAAGGATAATGTTTGCTGTGGGTTTGTCATATATAGCTTTTATTATGTTGAGGTATGTCCCTTCAATTCCCACTTTCTGGAGAGTTTTTATCAAAAATGGATGTTGAATTTTGTCGAAGGCTTTCTCTGCATCTATTGAGATAATCATATGATTTTTATTTTTCAGTTTGTTAATGTGGCGTATTACGTTGATTGATTTGCGTATATTGAAGAATCCTTGCATTCCTGGGATAAAGCCCACTTGGTCATGATGTATGATCTTCTTAATGTGTTGTTGGACTCTGATTGCTAGAATTTTGTTAAGGATTTTTGCATCTATGTTCATCAGTGATATTGGCCTATAGTTTTCTTTTTTTGTGGGGTCTTTACCAGGTTTTGGGATTAGGGTGATGGTGGCCTCATAGAATGAGTTTGGAAGTTTCCCTTCCTCAGCTATTTTCTGGAAGAGTTTGAGTAGAATAGGTGTTAGCTCTTCTCTAAATTTTTGGTAGAATTCAGCTGTGAAGCCGTCTGGACCTGGGCTTTTGTTTGCTGGGAGATTTTTGATTACAGTTTCAATTTCCGTGCTTGTGATGGGTTTGTTCAGATTTTCTATTTCTTCCTGGTTCAGTTTTGGAAAGTTGTACTTTTCTAGGAATTTGTCCATTTCTTCCAGGTTATTCATTTTATTGCCATATAATTGCTGATAGTATTCTCTAATAATCCTTTGTATTTCTGTGTTGTCAGTTGTGATCTCTCCATTTTCATTACTAATTTTATTGATTTGGTTCTTCTCCCTTTGTTTCTTGATGAGTCTGGCTAGTGGTTTGTCAATTTTATTCACCTTCTCAAAGAACCAGCTTTTGGCTTTGTTGATTTTTGCTATGGTCTCTTTTGTTTCTTTTGCATTTATCTCTGCCCTAATTTTTATGATTTCTTTCCTTCTACTGACCCTGGAGTTCTTCATTTCTTCCTTTTCTAGTTGCTTTAGATGTAGAGTTAGGTTATTTAGTTGACTTTTTTCTTGTTTCTTGAGGTATGCCTGTATTGTTATGAACTTCCCCCTTAGCACTGCTTTTACAGTGTCCCAGAGGTTTTGGGTTGTTGTGTTTTCATTTTCATTCATTTCTATGCATATTTTGATGTCTCTTTTGATTTCTTCTATGATTAGTTCATTATTCAGCAGCGTGTTGTTCAGTCTCCATATGTTAGCACTTTTAACAGTTATTCTCCTGTAATTGAGATCTAATCTTACTGCATTGTGGTCAGAAAAGATGCTTGGAATGATTTCAATTTTTTTGAATTTACCAAGGCTAGATTTATGTCCCAGGATGTGATCTATCCTGGAAAAGGTTCCGTGTGCACTTGAGAAAAAGGTGAAATTCATTGTTTTGGGGTGAAATGTCCTATAGATATCTATTAGGTCTAACTCTTCTATTATATCATTTAAAGATTGTGTTTCCTTGTTAATTTTCTGTTTAGTTGATCTATCCATAGATGTAAGTGGGGTGTTAAAATCTCCCACTATTATTGTGTTATTGTTAATTTCCCCTTTCATACTTGTTAGTAATTGTCTTACATATTGCGGTGCTCCTATGTTAGGTGCATAAATATTTATAATTGTTATATCTTCTTCTTGGATTGATCCTTTGATCATTATGTAGTTTCCTTCTTTGTCTCGTTTCACAGCCTTTGTTTTAAAGTCTATTTTATCTGATATGAGTATTGCTACTCCTGCTTTCTTTTGGTCTCTATTTGCATGGACTATCTTCTTCCAGCCCTTCACTTTCAGTCTGTATGCGTCCCTCGTTTTGAGGTGGGTCTCTTGTAGACAACATATATGGGGGTTTTGTTTTTGTATCCATTCAGCCAGCCTTTGTCTTTTGGTTGGGGCATTCAACCCATTTACGTTTAAGGTAATTATTGAAAAGTAGGATCCCGTAGCCATTTTCTTTATTGCTTTGGGTTCAAATTTATACACTCTTTCTGTGATTCCTGTCTATAGAAGATCCTTTAGCATTTGTTGGAGAGCTGGTTTGGTGATGCTGAATTCCCTCAGCTTTTGCTTGTCTGTAAAGCTTTTGATTTCTCCTTCATATTTGAATGAGATCCTTGCTGGGTATAGTAATCTGGGCTGTAGGTTATTTTCTTTCATCACTTTAAGTATATCTTGCCACTCCCTTCTGGCCTGAAGAGTTTCTGTTGAAAGATCAGCTGTTATCCTTATGGGAATCCCCTTGAGTGTTATTTGCTGCTTTTCCCTTGCTGCTTTTAATATTTGTTCTTTGTGTTTGATCTTTGTTAATTTGATTAATATGTGTCTTGGAGTATTTCGCCTTGGGTTTATCCTGTTGGGGACTCTCTGGGTTTCTTGGACTTGGGTGATTATTTCTTTCCCTATTTTAGGGAAGTTTTCAACTATTATCTCCTCAAGTATTCTCTCATGGTCTTTCTTTTTGTCTTCTTCTTCTGGGACTCCTATGATTCGAATGTTGGAGCGTTTAACATTGTCCCAGAGGTCTCTAATATTGTCCTCATTTCTTTTAATTCGTTTTTCTTTTTTCCTCTCTGTTTCATTTATTTCTACAATTCTATCTTCTAGTTCGCTTATCCTGTCTTCTGCCTCTGTTATTCTACTGTTCGTTCCCTCCAGAGTGTTTCTGATCTCATCTATTGCATTATTCATTGTATATTGACTCTTTTTTATTTCCTCTAAGGCCTTATTAAATCTTTCTTCCATCTTCTCAATCCTTTTCTCCAGGTTATTTATCTGTAACTCCATTTTACTTTCAAGATTTTGAATCATTTTCACCATCAAAATTCGAAATTCTTTATCAGGTAGATTCCCTATATCTTCTTCTTTTGTTTGTGTTGGTGGGCAATTATCTTGTTCCTTTACTTGCTGGGTATTTCTCTGCCTCTTCATCTTGCTTATATTGCTTTGCTTGGGGTGTCCTTTCCCTCTTCTTGCAGTTTGTGGAGTTCTGTTTATTATGTAGTTTCTTCGCTGTGTGTGGGGTTCTACAGGTGACTTGTCCGGGTTCCCTGGTTAGGGAAGCATGTGTCAGTGTTCTGGTGGGTGGAGCTGGATTTCTTCTCTTTCCTTTAGAAGACAATGGGATACTTTTCTGGGAGCCTAATGTCCTCTGCCAGTATTCAGAAGTTGTTTTGTGGACTTTACTCCACGTTCAAATGTTCTTCTGATGAATTTGTGGGGAAGAAAGTGGTCTCGCCGTCTTGTTCCTTCCTCCCCAGAACACTGGATTCTTATATTCCACTTGATCGTGGAGTACCTCTTCCCAGCTGCCCCAGCAAGGCGCAGCCGCTGTACCTTACCTCGGACGAGGGGTATCTCCTCAAGGCCGCCCCTCCTGCTTTGAATGTGGATCAGCTCCTCCCTGCCCTCCGGTGCCCAAGCAGCCACCGCCTCCTGGACGTGGTACAGCTCCTCTCGGCCACCGCCCTAACCCTGGGCGCGGGGCAGCTCCTCTCAGCCACGATTCTGCACGTGGTCGGTTGCGCCGGAAGCCGGGCGTCTCTCGCGTCTGCGCCGCCGGGAGCCGGGCGTCTCTCGCGTCTGCGCCGCCGGGAGCCGGGCGTCTCTCGCGTCTGCGCCGCCGGGAGCCGGGCGTCTCTCGCGTCTGCGCCGCCGGGAGCCGGGCGTCTCTCGCGTCTGCGCCGCCGGGAGCCGGGCGTCTCTCGCCACATTCTATCTTTTGATACAGGCTTCCCTGGTGGCTTGGCCAGTAAAGAATCTGCCTGCAATGCGGGAGACGTGGGTTTGATCCCTGGGTTGGAAGATCTCCTTCCTGGAGAAAGGAATGGCTACCCACTCCAGTGTTCTAGCCTGGAGAATTCCATGGACTGTATAGTCCATGGGATCACAAAGAGTCAGACAGGACTGAGCAACTTTCACTTTTCATCTTTTGATAGTTGGAGTGGGCACCAGTCTGCAGACATGCGGATGGTCATAAGTCATTGCCTTTGGGGATTGACTTCAAAGAATAGGCAAGTTTTATGAAGTTCTCTTTTTCCATTCTAAAAGCTCATCCTTTTTTACATTGTTTAGTCACTAAGTCATGTCCGACTCTGCAACTCCATGGACTGTAGCCCACTAGGGCTACAGGGCTCCTCTGTCCAAGGGATTTCCCAGGCAAGAATAGTGGGATGTGTTGCCATTTCCTTCTCCAGTGAATCTTCCTAACCCAGGGATCAAACCCGAGTCTCCTGCATTGCAGGTGGAATCTTTACCTATGTGCCACCATATAGACTCATGAAAAAGAGGGAAGCCAGAGCTGAGGGCTCTAAGCATATTTGTTCCCCAAAGTAGCAAATAGATAAGGAATAAGTTTACATACACAAATTGCCACAGTGCCAACAGCTGAAAAAGAAGTCCTTTATTTTGAGGACACACAAAATGGTGACACTCAGATGATCTTTCAGTGGGGATGTTTTTGGACTAATTCATAAGCCCTCCTCAAAGAGAACCATAATAAATGGGAGGAAACCGGAAGGGGATGAAGTTTCAGGATTACAGTAGGCAGAGCACAGAGAGGAGTATTCTGTTACCTACACTCATAGCCTTGGAGATGAGAATCAATAGAATTGAGTTCACTGGCATTTTTAAATTATGAAATGATCATTTTAGTTTTACTGTCTAGAGCACCGACTAATGATATGAAAGCAAGTTTAATCACTGCAGTGATCATCACAGTAGGGTGATGTTAGGGGCAAAAAAATATGTGCTCAGCAGGAACTGCTTTTCTGGAGAGAAAAAAGCCTCTGCACCATTGCTGTAAATAAATACTTTATGGTTACTATGTATGTCATCATTCGGCGACTGATATAATCAGTATTTCTTCCAACCCTTCCCAGCTGAGTTGGCATCCATATTTATGTGACCTTTTCATTAGCACCCCAGAGCTGTCTTTGGCATAAAATCTTGTCCCTATAACTGTATAATTAATTGTTAAAACTTTAAGGCATTTCGTGGAGAAAGAATAATAAGGCATTTATCATGCTATGTGGTTTAAATAATTAAATATAAGTAATTATTTATATAGAGAGATTATATACTGAGAAGGTGAATTTTTCTTAGACATATGAAATTACTCAATATTTTCATCAGAGAAACAATAAGAAAACCTTACTAAAAATTTTTAACTATATAAGAATTTCTTAACCTAGTGTCCTCAGATCCCTTAGAGTAAGATGCAAAACTATCTGTGTAGATATATTATTTTCTGGAGAAAGACAAGATTTCAATGAAGTTAATTTTACTCGATGGAGTGTGTAACTTAAAAATACAAGGCAATTGGCTTTTGCTAATAATGAAATGAGGAGCTACTTTAAATCTCATTTTTAATTCTATCAATCAGCATTTTGTGCCTTGGTAACAAAGAAATTGGAACATAAAAGTGTAAGTGTGGTTTTAATATAAACTTAAACCTACTCATATGTCAAGACAAAATATAATAATAATAGTAGTAATAATATTAATAATAACAAATACTTTATAGTATGCAGGTCAGGAAGCAACAGTTAGAACCGGTCATGGAACAACAGACTGGTTCCAAATAGGAAAAGGTGTACGTCAAGGTTGTATATTGTCACCTTGCTTATTTAACTTATATGCAGAGTACATCATGAGGAACGCTGGGCTGGAAGAAGCACAAGCTGGAATCAAGATTGCTGGGAGAAATATCAATAACCTTAGATATGCAGATGACACTACCCTTATGGCAGAAAGTGAAGAGGAACTCAAAAGCCTCTTGATGAAAGTGAAAGAGGAGAGTGAAAAGGTTGGCTTGAAGCTCAACATTCAGAAAACAAAGATCATGGCATCTGGTCCCATCACTTCATGGGAAATAGATGGAAAAACAATGGAAACAGTGTCAGACTTTGTTTTTTTGGGCTCCAAAATCACTGCAGATGCTGATTGCAGCCATGAAATTAAAAGACGCTTGCTCCTTGGCAGGAAAGTTATGACCAACCTTGATAGTATATTAAAAAGCAGAGACATTACTTTGCCGACCAAGGTCCGTCTAGTCAAGGCAATGGTTTTTCCCGTGGTCATGTATGGATGTGAGAGTTGGACTGTGAAGAAAGCTGATCGCCGAAGAATCGATGCTTTTGAACTGTGGTGTTGGAGAAGACTCTTGAGAGTCCCTTATACTGCAAGGAGATCCAACCAGTCCATTCTAAAGGAGATCAATCCTGGATGTTCATTGGAGGGACTGATGCTAAAGCTGAAACTGCAATACTTTGGCCACCTCATGCGACGAGTTGACTCACTGGAAAAGACTCTGATGCTGGGAAAGGTTGGGGGCGGGAGGAGAAGGGGACGACGGAGAATGAGATGGCTGGATGGCATCACCGACTCTGTGGACATGAGTTTGAGTGTACTCCGGGAGTTGGTGATGGACAGGGAGGCCTGGCGTGCTGTGATTCATGGGGTCGCGGAGAGTCGGACACGACTGAGCGACTGAACTGAACTGAACTGAACTGAACTGAACATCATCCAGGGGCTTCCCAGGTGGCGCTAGTGGTAAAGAATCCACCTACCAATGCAGGAGATGCAAAAGACACGGGTTTGAGTCCTTTTTCGGAAAGATCCCCTGGAGAAAGAATTAGCAACCCTCTCCAGTATTCTTGCCTGGGAAATCCCATGGACAGAGGAGCCTGGCGGGCTGCAGTCCATAGGGTCCCACAGGGTTGGACATGACTGAAGCGACTCAGCACACAGAGGCATGCCATCTTCCAGACACAATTCTGTTTCATGCATATCATCTCATCTTTGTTGTGCAGTCACTAAGCTGTGTCTGACTCTTTGCAACCCCATGGACGGCAGCACACCAGACTCTTCTGTCCTCCGCTATCTCCCAGAGTTTGCTCAAATTCATGTCCATTGAGTTGGTAGTGCCATCTAGCTGTCTCATCCTCTGCTGTCCTCTTCTCCTTTTGCATTCAATCTTTCCTAGCATCAGGGTCTTTTCCAATGAGTCTTTCACACCATCTGTCTGTCACAATAATCTCAGAGACTAGGTACCATAGTCATTCCCTTTCACAGCTGAGAACATGAGCATTCAAGTGTCTTGCCAGGACCACACAACTAGCAAGGGTCACAGCAGTGGTTTGGAGCCAGCATTCAAACCCAGCCAGTCTTGTTCTACAGAATGCTTTAACCCATCCTGTTGTCTTTTAAACTCCATATGCTTTGAAAAATGACATTAATTTTAAAATCAATTTGATCATTAGAATGCAATCTACTTGCATGAAAGTCATAACAGGTATTATCACTTGAACTGATAAGAATTTTCAGCTTCACTAATCAACTTTGATGTTGAAAACTTCTAATGTATATATTTATATTGCTTTTTAAATATGCCTTCTGTTAGAAAAAGATGAAATGGAGCAATTTGTTATGTGCCTCTTCAACTGCTTTGCATTACAGCATAGTCATAAGGATAATCTGAATTGATCATTAGTTGAATGTAATAAAGTTACACATTTTAACAGAAGAAAATGACTATGTAGATTTATGGCATTTTGTGAATATGTGCCTCTGTTGCATGGTAAGCTGCTCAGTCATGTCCAGATCTTTGTGACCCTATAAACTGTAGCCCACCAGTCTCCCCTGTCCATGGGATTTCCCAGACAAGAATACTGGAGTGGGTTGTCATTTCTTCCTCCAGGGGATCATCCCAACTGAGGGATCAAACCAGAGTCTCTAACATCTCTTGCACTGGCAGGCGGGTTCTTTACCACTAGTGCCACCTGGAAAGACTTTAAATTGTTGATAGTTTTGTTTTGTCTTTTTTTTTTTTTTTAAGGATAACATAGCTGCAAATCCCATTACATGGAAAGCTTTAGAAAATAGCTGGCTTCCTAGAACTCAGTAAACTTTTACAGAAGAAGCTGAAAAATCCCTCCTGGGTCAAAATTGGTTCATATGTTAAATATCTCTTCAGTTCAGTTCAGTCGCTCAGTCGTGTCCGACTCTCCGTGACCCCATGAATCACAGCACGCCAGGCCTCCCTATCCATCACCAACTCCCTGAGTTCACTCAAACTCATGTCCACAGAGTCAGTGATACCATCCAGCCATCTCATTCTCTGTTGTGCCCTTATCCTCCCACCCCCAACCTTTCCCAGCATCAGAGTCTTTTCCAGTGAGTCAACTTGTCGCATGAAGTGGCCAAAGTATTGCAGCTTCAGCTTTAGCATCAGGCCTTCCATGAACACCTAGGATCGATCTCCCTTAGAATGGACTGGTTGGATCTCCTTGTGGTACAAGGGACTCTCAAGAGTCTTCTCCAACACCACAGTTCAAAAGCATCAATTCTTCAGCGATCAGCTTTCTTCACAGTCCAACTCTCACATCCATACATGACCACGGGAAAAATCATAGCCTTGACTAGACGGACCTTGGTTGGAAAAGTAATGTCTCTGCTTTTTAATATATTATCAAGGTTGGTCATAACTTTCCTTCCAAGGAGTAAGCGTCTTTTAATTTCATGGCTGCAATCAGCATCTGCAGTGATTTTGGAGCCCCAAAAAATAAAGTCTGACACTGTTTCCCCTGTTTTTCCATCCATTTCCCATGAAATGATAGGACCAGATGCCATGATCTTTGTTTTCTGAATGTTGAGCTTCAAGCCAACCTTTTCACTCTCCTCTTTCACTTTCATCAAGAGGCTTTTGAGTTCCTCTTCACTTTCTGCCATAAGGGTGGTGTCATCTGCATAGCTGAGTAATTGATATTTCTCCCAGCAATCTTGATTCCAGCTGGTGCTTCTTCCAGCCCAGAGTTCCTCATGATGTACTCTGCATATAAGTTAAATATGCAAGGTGATAGTATACAGCCTTGACATACTCCTTTTCCTATTGGAACCAGTCTGTTGTTCCATGTACAGTTCTGACTGTTGCTTCCTGACCTGCATACAGGTTTCTCAAGAGGCAGGTCAGGTGGTCTGGGATTCCCATCTCTTTCAGAATTTTCCACAGTTTATTGTGATCCACACAGTCAAAGGCTTTGGCATAGTCAATGAAGCAGAAATAGATGTTTTTCTGGAACTCTCTTGCTTTCTGCATGATCCAGCGGCTGTTGGCAATTTGATCTCTGGTTCCTCTGCCTTTTCTAAAACCTGCTTGAACATCTGGGAGTTCACGGTTCACATATTGCTGAAGCCTGGCTTGGAGAATTTTGAGCATGACTTTACTAGCGTGTGAGATGAGTGCAATTGTGAGGTAGTTTGAGCATTCTTTGGCATTGCCTTTCTTTGGGATTGGAATGAAGACTGACCTTTTCCAGTCCTGTGGCCACTGCTGAGTTTTCCAAATTTGCTGGCATATGGAGTGCAGCACTTTCACAGCATCATCTTTCAAGACTTGAAATAGCTCAACTGGAATTCCATCACCACCACTAGCTTTGTTCGTAGTGATGCTTTCTAAGGCCCACTTGACCTCACATTCCAAGATGTCTGGCTCTAGGTCAGTGATCACGTTATCGTGACTATCTTGCTCGTGAAGATCTTTTTTGTACAGTTCTTCTGTGTATTCTTGCCACCCCTTCTTAATATCTTCTGCTTTTGTTAGGTCCCTACCATTTCTGTCCTTTATCGAGCCCATCTTTGCATGAAATGTTCCCTTGGAATCTCTAATTTTCTTGAAGAGATCTCTTGTTTTTCCTAATCTGTTGTTTTCCTCTATTTCTTTGCATTGATCACTGAGGAAGGCTTTCTTATCTCTCCTTGCTATTCTTTGGAACTCTGCATTCAGATGCTTATATCTTTCCTTTTCTCCTTTGCTTTTCGCTTCTCTTCTTTTCACAGCTATTTGTAAGGCCTCCTCAGACAGCCATTTTGCGTTTTTGCATTTCTTTTCCATGGGGATGGTCTTGGTCCCTGTCTCCTGTACAATGTCACGAACCTCCGTCCAGAGTTCATCAGGCACTCTATCAGATCTAGTCCCTTAAATCTATTCCTCACTTCCACTGTATAATCATAAGGAATTTGATTTAGGTCATACCTGAATGGTCTAGTGATTTTCCCTACTTTCTTCAATTTAAATATCTCTTACATAATGGTATTATAGTATGTAACTAAAAAATATATTCTGATTCCTACATAATACTTAAAGGATTTTTGCTTAAAGTTTACACTGTCTAAAATATGAGTTATAATAGCTTGAGGAGGTTTCTCTGTGTATGAGACATCATATAGATAAATTCCTTACCACTGAGTAAGATTCAGTACCTTACTGAATTTGAATTTACAAAGCATATGGAATTGTAGCATCCAAATTCCTAAGAATTCACAATTTTAATTATTTGAGTTCACTCACTGAAGGCAAAATATATTAGCTTTTTAAATTGCAAAGTAAGTCTCTTATAAAATAAAATAATTTTAAAGAAAGTCTCATACAATATATAATCTGCAAAATTATGTTGCCCTAATTTATAAAACTGTGGAAGTTGGAAGAAGGATATGGAAGAAACTTTATAGATTTCTTCAAATAGAAGGTCTGGAAATTAATGTAATTTTTTTAGTGTGTATATTTCTAAGAGACATAGTGTCACACTTTCAAATGGAAATAACAGACTACTTACATATGTACATTTTGTTTAAAAGATCACTGGCCTGGTAAATTCCTTTCATTGTATAGGTAGAATACTGGCCCAGATAAATTAAATAAGTTATTTTATGAGCAAAGAAGTACTAGAACCAAGTTTATGTTTTTAATCCAAATTTCCAGCCTCTAGTGTATAATTTTAACTACAGGTTTAAAGCAATTTTTCATTGGTATATTTTTAATCTCTGGATATATTATTTGGACTTGCTCCGAATTCCGCAGTTTGTTATGCTTGATATCACAAGTAATATTAATAATTGTCTTATATGACTGAATTTGTGACCTCCTTTCATTACTTTTACTGCAGAGAAAATATTAGAAGCATATTAATTTCATAAAATATCATTCATTTCCTTTTCCTGGATATGATATTTTGAAAAGTGATAAAGCAAAGTTTAATTCAGCACAGAAAAGAAATCCCAATTGGAAAAAAAAAAGTACCTTTACATTCTTTGACATCTTACTTTGATTCAATCTTGAAAATTAAAATTGCTTCTCACAGTACAAATCAATACCAAGAGTCTTCCTAGACAGCATAATAAAATAGCTGTGCAGTTTGGGTCTCACCTTTCCATCTCATTTGATTTGATCTCACTACCATGATACAATTAAGGCTCAAATAATTCACATTTGTAACCACTTAATTCTCGCTATTTTCAACTTCATATCATATTACAGTATTTGCAAGCTTTAAGCAGGTTTCAGTTCAGTTCATTTCAGTCGCTCAGTCGTGTCTGACTCTGCGACCCCATGGACTGCAGCACTTCAAGACTCCCTGTCCATCACCAACTCCCAGAGTTTATTCAAACTCGTGTCCATTGAGTCGGTGGTACCATCCAACCATCTCATCCTCTGCCGTCCCCTCCTCCTCCTGCCTTCAATCTTTCCCAGCATCAGAGTCTTTTCCAAAGAGTCAGTTCTCTGCATCAGGTGGCCAAAGTGTTGGAGTTTCAGCTTCAGCATTAGTCCTTCCAATGAATATTCAGGATTGATTTCCTTTAAAAAAATCCTTAAGCAGGTTTTGATATATTATTTTTTTAAGAAGACTTTTAGGGACTTCCTGGCGGTCCCGTGGTTAAGAATATACTTTGCAATGCAAAAGACAGCAGTTTGACCCCGGGTATGGGAAGATCAAATATGCCTAGCGGCAACTGAGCCCAAAAGCCACAACTACTGAGCCCCTGTACTGCAACCACTGAAGTCCATGTGCCCTAGAGCCCATGCACAGCAACAAGAGAAGCCATGACAACGAGATGCCCTTGTACCTAACTAGAGTAGCCCCCACTTGCTGCAACTAGAGGAAGCCTGCACAGCAATGAAGATCCAGTGCAACCAAAAGTGAATAAATAAAGATATTTAAGCCTAATAAAGGGATTGAATACCTCCCTCAAGGTCACAAGGGAACTGTTTTACATAGTTGTAAAACAGAATTTTTACACTAATAATGGTAGTATATAATATACATATTAGTGGCAGTAAGATGTTGAAGAGAGAGTTTGAAAAACATCTCAAACTATTATCATGATGCATGTAGCTTATCAGCAACTTGGCACTGATTCCTCTCCCTTCTTAACCCCTATGCCTTCAACTTTCTCTTTTACATTCTCTATTTCAGTCTTTACTTGTTTGCCAAATTGCCCATAGTATCTTGGCATGATACTGCCTCTCCTGCAAGCTGTGTTAGTCTTTCGTTTACTTGTCAGATCATATTGTCTTTTCCTGTCCCCACCCCCACCCTGCATTACGTGAAAATGACTGCCACAAAGTAGGAGCTCATTATTTCGAAACCAAGTGGTGTCATAAGAAGCCTGCAGATGAAATTGTACCCAAGTCCATCATATGAAAAGATTGCTTGGGTGAGGTGCTGGGAGAGAACAAGAAATGGAAAATCAGAAAAAATACATAAGTAGTGTTGCTTGAGTAATGCTTCATCAGATAGCTAGAGCATGATGGGATAAAGTGTTACACATGAGGGAAAGAGATTGAGCAAAGACAAATTATCAGGAAATTATGTGTAAGAAAGAAGAATTAGCCTTGACTGGCTACAAGAGTAGGAAGAAAATAAAAGGGGAAAAAAGTTTGATACCAGACTCTAGAATATCCTGGAGATTAAGAATTAAAATTTTGTTTTGAACAATTATCAAATTAATGAATTGTATTTCAGGAAAATTTTCTGCAGAATTTTGCAAAATGTAGTATAACGGGAAGCATTAAAATACTACAGACAGTCTCCTACTTAGATGGTTTGACACAATTTTTTGACTTTATGATGGTGCAAATATGTGCATTCAGCAGAAATCTTGAATTTTGATCTTTTCCTGAATTAGTTATGGGCAATATGATATTCTCTCATGATGTTGGGCAGTGCCCATGAGCTGGAGTTCCCAGTCAGCCACAAGATCACGAGAGTAAACCACCAATATGCAATACAACAATTCTGTACCCAGACAACCAGAGTGTTTTCCACTTTCAGTATGCTGCTGCTGCTAAGTCGCTTCAGTCGTGTCTGACCCTGTGCAACCCCAGAGACAGCAGCCCACCAGGTTACCCAGTCCCTGGGATTCTCCAGGCAAGAACACTGGAGTGGGTTGCCATTTCCTTCTCCAGTGCATGAAAGTGAAAAGTGAAAGTGAAGTCGTTCAGTTGTGTCCAACTCTTAGTGACCCCATGGACTGCAGCCTACCAGGCTCCTCCATCTATGGGATTTTCCAGGCAAGAGTACTGGAGTGGGTTGCCATTGAGTATAGTATTCAATAAATTACATGAAATATTCAACACTTTATCATAAAATAGTTTTGTGTTAGATGATTTTGCCCAGTGGTAGGCTAATATAAGTGTTTTGAATACTTATGGTAAGCTAGGCTAAGCTATGATGTTCAGTAGATTAGGTATATATGATGCATTTTTATTTATATTTTCAACTTATGGTGGGTTTATCAAGAGGTAAACCCATTGTAAATCAAGGAAGATCAATATTAACAACGCCAAGGGGGATTTGGTGCCTGTCCTAAAGAAGCTAATAGTTTATTGGATTGCACATTTTGGTGATCAAGTGCCATGCATGAAAAGAAAAAGTAGAAAAAAGAAAGAGATAAGAAAGAAGCTAGAGCTGAATTTGGAAGTCTTGACTCTGTTTTCACTAACTTTGTAAACTTTAGTAGTCGCTTAACCTTTCTAAGTTTTAGTTTTACTAACTTGAGAAGTTAACCAACTATTCTGCCTGCAACATATGGTTCTTAAGAGGTTTACATGAGAAAAATAAATGTTATAAAAATTGCAATTCACAAAAAAATTAATTCTTTTTGTCATAGTGTTTTAATGAAGCACAGAGCCCTTCTGAACATATGGAGTCCAGGGCCAGTTCTTGTTTAATTGCATGACATTATGCAAACATATATAGTTAATAAATCCAGCTTCATATCCATGCACATTGAAAGAAACAAAAGTAAACGCTATAGCTACAACTTTTAAAAATATTTTTTGGTATCATGAAGTTATAAGGCAAACACTAACTATATTCCACTTGAACACTGCCTTATTGTTCTATATTGAATTTTCATTATAAAAACCCATGTTTATCTAGTCAAATGGACTATTACTATGAAGCAATCTGGTAGATACATCAGAAAATAACTTGGAATAAAAAAGTTTAATTTGTTCTTGGATGACTCTATTTCCAGTGAAAATAATATGAATGAAACATGGCCTAGCAGTGAGATTGTCTAAGAAAATATTTAAGAAAGGCAAATCTGTTCTCCAGCTAAATGTTTTTGTGACTATGGAAATCTGAACTCAGTGCCTGTAAAGTTTAACAGAATCCTATAATGCTGTTAACCTTCTGAAACCAGAAATAGTGAACATTTATTACTCAAGAGTGAGTTGTAAAAATATTATAGAAAGTCAAGTATAAAAAAAAAAAAACTTCAAAATAACTTCCATATTTTGTGACTATTTCTCCTAAAATTTATTTTAAAGTATAATTGCTTTTACAGTATAACTTTTATCTCAAAATAATACATTTTACCATTAATAAAATAATCTTAAACTGATTATACTTCAGTTCAGTTCAGTCGCTCAGTCGTGTCTGACTCTCCGCGACCCCCTGAATCACAGCATGCCTGGCCTCCCTGTCCATCACCAACTCCCGGAGTTCACTCAAACTCATGTCCACAGAGTCGGTGATGCTATCCAGCCATCTCACTCTCGGTCGTCCCCTTCTCCTCCTGCCCCCAACCTTTCCCAGCATCAGAGTCTTTTCCAGTGAGTCAACTCGTCGCATGAGGTGGCCAAAGTATTGCAGCTTCAGCTTTAGCATCAGTCCTTCCAATGAACACCCAGGATTGATCTCCCTTAGAATGGACTGGTTGGATCTCCTGGCGGTACAAGGGACTCTCAAGAGTCTTCTCCAACACCACAGTTCAAAAGCATCAATTCTTCGGCGATCAGCTTTCTTCACAGTCCAACTCTCACATCCATACATGACCACGGGAAAAACCATAGCCTTGACTAGACGGACCTTTGTTGGCAAAGTAATGTCTCTGTTTTTCAATATATTATCAAGGTTGGTCATAACTTTCTTTCTAAGGAGTAAGCGTCTTTTAATTTCATGGCTGCAATCAGCATCTGCAGTGATTTTGGAGCCGAAAAAAATAAAGTCTGACACTGTTTCCATTGTTTTTCCATCTATTTCCCATGAAGTGATGGGACCAGATGCCATGATCTTTGTTTTCTGAATGTTGAGCTTCAAGCCAACCTTTTCACTCTCCTCTTTCACTTTCATCAAGAGGCTTTTGAATTCCTCTTCACTTTCTGCCATAAGGGTAGTATCATCTGCATATCTGAGGTTATTGATATTTCTCCCAGCAATCTTGATTCCAGCTTGTGCTTCTTCCAGCCCAGCGTTCCTCATGATGTAAGATATAAGCATCTGAATGCAGAGTTCCAAAGAATAGCAAGGAGAGATAAGAAAGCCTTCCTCAGTGATCAATGCAAAGAAATAGAGGAAAATAACAGAATAGGAAAAACAAGAGATCTTTTCAAGAAAATAAGAGATTCCAAGGGAACATTTCATGCAAAGATGGGCTCGATAAAGGACAGAAATGGTAGGGACCTAACAGAAGCAGAAGATATTAAGAAGAGGTGGCAAGAATACACAGAAGAACTTTTCAAAAAAGATCTTCACAACCAAGATAGTCACGATAACGTGATCACTGACCTAGAGCCAGACATCTTGGAATGTGAGGTCAAGTGGGCCTTAGAAAGCATCACTATGAACAAAGCTAGTGGTGGTGATGGAATTCCAGTTGAGCTATTTCAAATCTTGAAAGATGATGCTGTGAAAGTGCTGCACTCCATATGCCAGCAAATTTGGAAAACTCAGCAGTGGCCACAGGACTGGAAAAGGTCAGTCTTCATTCCAATCCCAAAGAAAGGCAATGCCAAAGAACGCTCAAACTACCGCACAGTTATACTCATCTCACACGCTAGTAAAGTCATGCTCAAAATTCTCCAAGCCAGGCTTCAGCAATATATGAACCGTGAACTCCCAGATGTTCAAGCAGGTTTTAGAAAAGGCAGAGGCACCAGAGATCAAATTGCCAACAGCCGCTGGATCATGCAGAAAGCAAGAGAGTTCCAGAAAAACATCTATTTCTGCTTCATTGACTATGCCAAAGCCTTTGACTGTGTGGATCACAATAAACTGTGGAACATTCTGAAAGAGATGGGAATCCCAGACCACCTGACCTGCCTCTTGAGAAACCTGTATGCAGGTCAGGAAGCAACAGTCAGAACTGGACATGGAACAACAGACTGGTTCCAAATAGGAAAAGGAGTGCATCAAGGCTGTATATATTTATACTTACTGTACATAAATAATTCCAAGATAATGTCAATATAATTTCCATGCATATTAAAAAGCAGAGACATTACTTTGCCAACAAAGGTCCATCTAGTCAAAGCTGTGGTTTTTCCAATAGTCTTGTATGGAAGTGAGAGTTGGACTATAAAGAAAGCTGAGTGCTGAAGAATTGATGTTTTTGAATTGTGTTGTTGGAGAAGACTCTTGAGAGTCCCTTGGACTGCAAGGAAATCCAACCAGTCCATCCTAAAGGAAATCAGTCCTGAATATTCATTGGAAGGACTGATGCTGGACCTGAAGCTCCAATACTTTGGCCACCAGATGCAAAGAACCGACTCATTTGAAAAGACCCTGATGCTGAGAAAGATCAAAGGAGGGAGAAGAAGGGGACAACAGAGAATGAGATGGTTGGATGCCATCAACACAATTGACATGAGTTTGAGTAAGCCCCGGTAGTTGGTGATGGACAGGGAAGGCTGGCATGCTTCAGTCCATGGGGTCGCAAAGAGTCGGACCCTACTGAGTGATTGAACTGAACTGAATTTCTATGGCAAGGGCATTGTCACTTTTTATAAGATATATTCATTCATCTATCCAATACATAACATATGGTAAATACTTCCAGCCAAGTGTTGCACTGGATAATAGTTACACATGCCCCTACCCACAGAAAGTTTGGGGCTTCCATGGTGGCTCAGCAGTAAAGAATCTGCCTGCAATGCAGGAGATGCAGATTCGATCCCTCGGTTGGGAGATCCCCTGGAGTAGGAAATGGAAACCCACTATAGTATTCTTGCCTGGACAGAGGAGCCTGGAGGGCTACAGTTCATGGGGTTACAAAGAGTCAGACATGACTGAAGCAACTGAGCACACACATCAGAAAGTTTATATTCAAGAAGGGAAGAATATACACTAGAGGTGCCCAATGTTATAAAAAGATTTAATTTGATCAATCACAAATGCTATAAAATATTACAGCATTTTGAAGATTTTAATATTCTAGGAACAGTATTCTAAATAAGCTATCATTTATTTCCTACTTGCATCTTCAAAATATTTTCCTCAGCTTTTGTCTTCCTCCAACCCCCACTGCCATATGCATGCACACCTCCTGAGTGCACGCTAAGTCAAAATAGTGGTGGTAGACTCTTTGTGACACTATGGACCATAGCCCGCCAGGCTCCTCTATCAGTGAGATTCTCCAGGCAAGAATACCAGAGTGGTTTACCATCTCCTCCTCCAGGGAATCTTCCCCACCCAGGAATTAAACCCAGGTCTTTTACTTACATCTTCTGCTTCAGGAGGCAGGTTCTTTACCACAAGCACCACCTGGGAAGTCCTGTCAAATGCAGCTACCAAAAAGTCAGGAATAAGTAGTTAATTTCAAGCACTGCCAAGTATGTGCTTTATAATTGTTATGCACCCAAAACATTTAACAAAATAATATGCAAGCCTAAGATTGTTGTTTTTGTTGTTCAGTCAATCAGTCGTGTTTGGCTCTTTGCAACCCTGTGGACTGCAGCACACCAGGCTTCTCCGTCCTTCTCCATCTCCTGGAGCTTGTTCAAACTCATGTCCATTGAGCCAGTGATGCCAATCAATCATCTTGTCCTTTGTCGTCCCCTTCTCCCCCTGCCTTCAATCTTTCCCAACGTCAGGGTCTTTTCTAATGAGTCAGATCTTGTATCAGGTGGCCAGAGGATTAGAGCTTCAGCATCAGTCCTTCCAAAGAATATTCAGGACTGATTTCCTTCAGGGTTGACTGGTTTGATCTCCTGCTGTCCAAGGGAGACGCTCAAGAGTCTTCTCCACCACCACAGTTCAAAAGCATCAATTCTTTGCCACTTAGCTATCTTTATGGTCCAACTATCACATCCATTCATGACTACTGGAAAAACCATAGCTTTGATTAGATGGACCTTTGCTGACAAAGTAATGTCTCTGTTTTTTAATACGCTGTCTAGGTTTGGCATAGCTTTTCTTCCAAGGAGCAAGTGTCTTTTTCCTACATTTTTAAAATTAAATTTTTCTGCATTATTTTTAAAAATACATTTAAGAACCTATTCATTATTTAAAACATAAGTACATAGCTATGGAGTGGGAAGAATGATCCAAATCTATATAAAATTTATTCCATATAAAGGAATAATCTATGTAATATCCATACACTATAAATTCTCTAGAGAGAACCATATAAATGTCACAAATGCTATTATGAGTATTAAGTATGCATAAAAGATTTTGTCCTCAAGCATTGTGCAAGATTTCTTAATTAACTGGTATTATGATATCTCATAGTAATTAAAGAAAAATGAGTGATTTCAGAATCCATCAGAATTCTTTAGCTAGAAAGCAAAACAATGTAAATTAATCTCAGGAACTAAAACCAGCATGATTGGAACCAAATTGTTCTCTATTTTCAAAGTTAGGAAATGCTGTATGTTGTTTTCCCATTACCTCATGGAGTCTTATGTTTCATTAAATATTGCTGTGCTTTTCCTAATCATTTCTATCTTCAAATAATCACAATAATCACATAGATTTGGTTGTGCAGGAAGAAACAGATGAGAATTGAGTGTAAAGATGGAGGTTGTGATGGTGAGATGGCCAGATGAAGGCAGAAATGAAAGGAAATAATTGCTGAATTTCATTATTAACGTAAAATACTGCCAGTGAGCATGGATTTTCTATAATACCTTTGGGAAACCTAATACTTTATGTTTTCTCAATGCCAGAGGAATCTCAAAGCTTTTAACCACATTCTGGCACTACAGAGCCATGCTTTGGCAATGAAACTGTTTGAATCTTAGTCTAACAACTCACCAGCTGTGTGACCTTGGACAAGTTACTTAACCTTGTAATGTCCAAATTTCCTCT
The DNA here is from genome assembly GCF_049115385.1 of Moschus berezovskii. Taxonomy (NCBI): domain Eukaryota; kingdom Metazoa; phylum Chordata; class Mammalia; order Artiodactyla; family Moschidae; genus Moschus; species Moschus berezovskii. The sequence goes on along the minus strand of NC_142477.1, from coordinate 21,731,640 downwards.
TAAAAGGAAGAGGCAGTGGCAGATTGCATTTCCACTCTCCTTAATTCAATGCTCTCTTTTTGGTCCCTCATCCTGTGGAAAAACTATACATTCCCAAGATATTGAATTTAGTCACGACCACATGACTTTTTCCGACTAACGAAGTAAGTATGGAAATGGCATGAGTATCACTTTCAAACTGAAGGGTCAAGGGAGCAGCACAAGGTATACATGGGCTCTGACCCCCTGCCACAGGGTCTAGCCATGCCCTCGACACCTTGGAGTACAGCCTCAGCAAGTCACCTTGGTTACCTAGTAGAAGAGAGCAACTTGTGTTCATTAAGTCACTGGGCTATACAGATGGCGGTATCAGTGAGATAAGAAGAGGATTTAAGACAGAGACTTTTAAAAAGAAAATAATAATTTTCTATAGAAGCAGAAACCAGGAAAAACACTAAATTATAGAGACTAGAAAATTCCAAGACTCATTTGGTAGGATTCTAGTCATTTTGAGAACTAACTTTGCAAGCATTTGTATCTTTTTTTAAATTTATTTATTTTAATTGAAGGCTAATTACTTTACAATATTGTAGTGGTTTTGCCATACATTGACATGAATCTGCCCCAGGTGTACATGTGTTCCCCATCTTGAACTCCCCTCCCACATCCCTCCCCATCCCATCCCTCTGATTCATCCCAGTACACCAGCCCCGAGCATCCTGTATCATGCATCGAACTTGGACTGGCGATTTGTTTCATATATGATAATGTACATGTTTCAATGCCATTCTCCCAAATCATCCCACCCTTGCCCTCTCCCACAGAGTCCCAAAGACTGTTCTATACATCTGTGTCTCTTTTGCTGTCTTGTATACAGGGTTATCGTTATCATCTTTCTAAATTCCATATATACGCATTAGTATACTGTATTGGTGTTTTTCTTTCTGGCTTACTTCACTCTGTATAATAGGCTCCAGTTTCATCCACCTCATTGGAACGGATTCAAATGTATTCTTTTTAACTGCTGAGTAATACTGCATTGTGTATATGTACCACAGCTTTCTTATCCATTCGTCTGCAGATGGACATCTAGGTTGTTTCCATGTCCTGGCTATTATAAACAGTGCTGCGATGAACATTGGAGTACATGTGTCTCTTTCAATTCTGGTTTCCTCAGTGTGTATGCCCAGGAGTGCGATTGCTGGGTTGTATGGCATTTGTATTCTTTATCTTTTCTTCTCTATTGAATTGCTTCCCCTTAACCTATCTATTCCCTGGTGGCTCAGATGGTAAAGCGTCTGCCTGCAATGCGGGAGACCTAGGTTCAATCCCTGAGTCGGGAAGATCCTCTGGAGAAGGAAATGGCACCCCACTCCAGTACTCATGCCTGGAAAATTCCATGGATGGAGAAGCCTGGTGGGCTACAGTCCATGGGGTCTCAAAGATTCAGACACGACTGAGCGACTTCACTTCACTTCAACCTATCTATATGTCTGTTGGTTCTGTGCTGCTATGCTTAGTTACTCAGTCGTGTCCGACTCTTTGTTACTCTTTGGACTGTAACCCGCCAGGCTCCTCTGTCTATGGGATTTTTCAGGCAAGAATACTGGAGCAGGTTGCCATTCCCTTCTCCAGGGGATCGTCCCAACCCAGGGATGAAACCAGCATCTCCTGTGTTTCCTGCATTGCAGGCAGATGCTTTACCCACAAATGTTTTACAGGGAAGTTCTGTAAGTTGGTTCACCCAGATAAAATAACTATTAATTAGGAATCTCTTTAGCTATTACCCTTTCTCTAACTTTGTCTGCTGCTGCTGCTGCTAAGTCACTTCAGTCGTGTCCGACTCTGTGCGACCCCATAGACGGCAGCCCACTAGGCTCCCTCGTCCCTGGGATTCTCCAGGCAAGAACACTGGAGTGGGTTGAACCTTCTCTAGAAAGTCAATATTTATAATTTTGTATAAGTGTCCCACCTCATCTTTTATTTCATAACTATTCAAATCCTCTACACAAGCCATGTTAAATAACCTAGTTTTCATTCCTGCCTTCTTCAACTCTTCTCGTCTTTCTACCATAAAATGTCATCTCTTTCTCATTCATTTGTCTAACTTTCATGTATTAATAAAAAACAATCCAAGAAGCTTTCTTGGCTTTAAATATGATGGGTTAATTTCCATGCTAACTTACTTCAGAACAGTCTTGGATTACTTATGTCACCTTGCATGCCACACTCATACACTTTCAACTGACTCTTTCTCTGTTTTCATAGCCATGAACTCCTTGAGGCTAGAATCTGTCTTCTTTATCTATTATAGTTAGCTTTACTGAATCCAAAATGAACATGAACTGTGACATATTCTCAAACATAATCAGTCTGTTCCTTTGGCTTAATTTTACTCAACTGTGTACAGATACAAAAGATGCTGTTAGGAATTTCATTTACACCTTGATGCCTTGCAAATACATTCTCTTCATCTCTGTCTATTTTGGTCAACTCGTTTTTCCTATCCATTTATCTGCTCATCAGGAAAGATGAAAGTAATGGAAATAACATGTTCTATTCAGGGACTAGTTAATAACTGCTTCTACCTGACAGTGCAAGAACAGTTTTTCAATTGGAACCAAGCTGCTCATTTATTGATTAATGGCCCAAACAAAAATTGTTTTCTTCTCTCCTACAAACAGGTTAGTCACATTTCTAAAAAAGGTTTTCAAAACCTCTGCCTGAACACTTAACATAAAGTTAATCAAGGATAATAGATAAAACATGTAATAGATAAAACATGATTTCATGTCACCACTGAGTATTCTAAATAAATCATTTCCATTTTTGCTCAGTTGAAGCTATTCAGCATGATGTGAAGTTATTACAGCATCAAATGAGTTTAAAATCAGAAGACATTTTATACTATGTTATTGGGATACTGGGCTTACATTTAAGAGCTACTCTGTAAGGTTTTTTTTTTTTTTAATCCAAGAATCTAGAAGATTAAACTAAGATTTTTGAACCAAAACCCTGATAAAATAAAACATATCCTGCATTATATAATTAACACAATTCATGAATATTACTATTTCTTCTCCTAAAAACCTAACAAAATACGTGTAATTTGTACAGGCATTTTTGTCCTAGAGATATTAAAACTTAATTAAAATAATTTAATCACATTCCTGAAACAAATATATTCTAAGTTGTTACAGGTTTATCCAATCAAATTTATAACTAAAGCCAACTCTGCTTCATCACTTGATAATTTAGGAATGAAAACACTGGATAAATAAAAAGATAATCTTTATATCCAGACTATTTGTTTTCTCTATTCTACTTCCTTGAAACCAGGGAAATTCCTTTAAAAGTGCGTTTAGAGAATGCTTACTTTAGTAGATGGCCATAGAGAGAACTTACTGAAGGGAAGAAAATTTTCTCCATTTACCAGTTCTTTTCCTCCTTTCTTTCTCCCTCCATTTCACAATAATAGTAATATCAAAGCCCAAGGAACTATAATAAAAGAGTACATGAAGTTTTGGCACTGAGTTAAATTTTCTTATTTTTTCCCAGATGATGTGCTAAACCAATATAGTTTAAATTTATCAGTCTTGTCCATAGACCAAATATTACTTGAAAAGCTAAGACTATTTATACTAATACTTATTCTTTACTAATCTTCCTGTTCATTTGCATTATACCTCTCCCCATATAATATATATTATAAATGGTAAGGATTTTTGTAGGACTTTGCTAAATACTTGTTGAATTAATATTTTGATACAAATCATCTATTATTTCATTTATCATTCGCATAGGATTTATTGTTCAGAGAACCAATCACTCTTAGATTCTTTCTTCGAGTTATATGATCTAGTCATCAACTTAAATAAGTAAATATTTCCTTTCTTGGAATAAAGTTGTACCTGAAATTCTGTATTGGATTGACCAAATGTTCATACTTTTAAATAATTAGGGCCTTTAAAATAATGATCACTATAGAATTATTTATAGCTTTCTGTTACCAGAGTCAAACAATAAGCTAGATGGTTATAATTCCAGCTTTATAAGTTTACTTTACATTTTTATTTAATCTATTTTTTGCTCATTGAATCTATTCATCTTATATGAGAGCATTTTAGACAATGTAACAGTTTGATCTGTTCTCAAATTGGTAGATATATGTGATTCTAATCTATATTAACAGCTTCAGTCAAAATTAGAATTGTAACTATGCAATATTGATAATGTAAAAAGAGCGTGGTGCTGGAGAAGATTCTTGACAGTCCCTTGGACTGCAAGGAGAGCCAACCAGTCCATTCTAAAGGAGATCAACCCTGGGTGTTCATTGGAAGGACTGATGCTAAAGCTGAAACTCCAATACTTTGGCCACCTCGTGCGACGAGTTGACTCAATGCAAGAGTCTCATGCTCAGGGGTTGGGGGTGGGAGGAGATGGGGACGACAGAGAATGAGATGGCTGGATGGCATCACCGACTCAATGAACATGAGTTTGAGTGAACTCCGGGAGTTGGTGATGGGCAGGGAGGCCTGGCGTGCTGTGATTCATGGGGTCGCAAAGGGTCGGACACGACTGAGCGACTGAACTGAACTGTGTTTCTAAGATACATTTCTAACTAATCTAAGTCCACCTCAACTGACACTGTACTACTTCACCTGTAGTACAGATACTTACTTATAACATAGTATTCCTAATTTTTCTCTCACCTCTTGTGACACTGATTTCATTTATTTCACTTATCTATATACAAGGATCATCCAATATGTTGCTATTAATATTCCTTTAAACAAAGTTGCATTTTCCATTAATAAAGAATAGAAAAAGTATTTTATTACCTGTATTTACTTTTTCTGATGTTCTTTTTGTGTATACATCCAAGATGCTAGTCTATAAAATTTTCTTTCTCCCTAAAGAACTTTTTTACATTTTTTGCAAGCATGTCTACTAGTAATGAAGTTCCTCAGTGTTTGTCTGAGAAAGTTTTTGTTTCTTCTTTACTCTTGAAAGAGAAATTCATTAGACATATAATCCTAGGTTAGTGTTTGTTTTCTTTCAGCACTTTAAGTATTTTACTTTATTTTCTTCTAACTTCCATGAAGCCAGACCAGAAGTATCATGTCAAAAAGTAATTCTTATTCTTCTTATGTCCAAGAGGTGATGTTTCCTTCCGAAATCTTTCAAGATTTTCTCTTTGTCCCCTTGATTTTCTTCAGTTTAAATGTGATATGGCCATGTGTAGGAGATTTGGGGGGTTGATGCTTTCATATAGTGACTCAGTGAACATGAATTTGAACAAACTCTGGGAGACAGTGAGTACAGAGAAGCCCAGAGTGCTGCAGCCCATAGGGTCCCAAAGAGTCAGACACGACTTAGCGATTGAACAATGACAACATAGATTTCTATATTCATCAAAATTTATGGTTATTTATTGTCACCCTGCTTATTCAACTTCTATGCAGAGTACATCATGAGGAACGCTGGGCTGGAAGAAGCACAAGCTGGAATCAAGATTGCTGGGAGAAATATCAATAACCTCAGCTATGCAGATGACACCACCCTTATGGCAGAAAGTGAAGAGGAACTAAGAAGGCTCTTGATGAAAGTGAAAGAGGAGAGTGAAAAGTTTGGCTTGAAGCTCAACATTCAGAAAACAAAGATCATGGCATCTGCTCCCATCACTTCATGGCAAATAAATGGGGAAATAGTGGAAACAGTGTCAGACTTTATTTTGGGGGGCTCCAAAATCACTGTGGATGCTGATTGCAGCCATGAAATTAAAAGACGCTTACTCCTTGGAAGGAAAGTTATGACCAACCTAGATAGCATATTAAAAAGCAGAGACATTACTTTGCCAACCAAGGTCCGTCTAGTCAAGGCTATGGTTTTTCCCGTGGTCACGTATGGATATGAGAGTTGGACTGTGAAGAAAGCTGATCGCCGAAGAATTGATGCTTTTGAACTGTGGTGCTGGAGAAGACTCTTGAGAGTCCCTTGGACTGCAAGGAGATCCAACCAGTTCATTCTAAAGGAGATCAGTCCTGGGTGTTCATTGGAAGGACTGATGCTAAAGCTGAAACTCCAATACTTTGGCCACCTTATGCGACGAGTTGACTCACTGGAAAAGAGTCTGATGCTGGGAGGGATTGGGGGTGGGAGGAGACGGGGACAACAGAGAATGAGATGGCTGGATGTCATCACCAACTCGATGGACATGAGTTTGAGTGAACTCCGGGAGTTGGTGATGGACAGGGAGGCCTGGCATGCTGTGATTCATGGGGTCTCAAAGAGTCGGACACGACTGAGCGACTGAACTGAACTGATGGTTATTTATGGTTAAGTCTTTTCTGAATTTCTTAGACTTGTGGTTTTGTGTTTGCCATTAATTTTGAAAAGATTTTGGCCATATTACTTCAAATATATCTTGTTATATTTTATTTTTCTTCTATTCCTAACATTCTAATTGCATATTCAGTTCAGTTCAGTTCAGTTCAGTCGCTCAGTAGTGTCCGACTTTTTGCGACCCCATGAATCACAGCACACCTATTCATTTGTTTTTATCAGTCCATGGTTCTATTGGGTGTTCTGTTCTGGTTTTGTTTGTTTTATTCTTCCTTCCCTTTGTATTTCAGGATGTGAAATGAAATTTGACTTATCTTCGAATTTACTGATGCTTTTCTCAGCTATGTCGACTCTACTGATGAACACATTGAAGGTATTCTTTATTTCTATGATAGTGGGTTTTTTTTAGTTTCTAGCATTTCCATTTTCTAGAATTTCCATTAGCTTTTCCTTAGTAATCAACCTTTGTGCTTATGTTACCTACCTATTCTTGCATGCTGCTTACTTTTACATTGAAGTCCTTAGAAGATTAATCATAGTTATTGTAAATCCCCTGTTGATAATTCCAACATCAGTGTCTTGTCGGAATTTTACTCCGACACTTGCTTTGTCTCTTCAGACGACATTGTTTTCTAGCCTTTTGGGATGCCTTGTAATTTTTTGCTGAAAGTCAGGTATGCTGTATCAGGTAACTAGAACTGAAATAAACAGTCTTTTAGTGCAAGGATTTGCTTTATTCGGGCCACCAGCTGATCTTTGTTTAAGTTTGCTATAGCTTTAGGTTAACAAAAGCTTCAGTTTCCTCCAAGGCCCTTGTTCTTACCCACTCTGGTCTTTGGGTTTCAGACAATATTCCTCTTCAACAAGATTCTTTATCTTGCAGGACTGTTTTAGCTATAATCCACCATTGTTGTTTGTAGCCCTGTTGATTTAGAGGAGATATTGGTGGTAAACCATATGTAGTGGAAGCAAGGGGGAATTCTATAATCTTTTGATGAAATCTCAGTCTCTCAGTGAGCCTGTGTCTCAAGGCTTCAACCAACAGAAATGTTTTTTTTCCAGTGACATAGCTTCTCCTCCTGCCCCCTACTCTTTTCTGGGGGTTCAGTTCAGTTCAGTTCAGTCACTCAGTCGTGCCCGACTCTCCGCGACCCCATGAATCACAGCACGCCAGGCCTCCCTGTCCCTCACCAACTCCCGCAGTACACTCAAACTCATGTCCACAGGGTCGGTGATGCCATCCAGCCATCTCATTCTCTGTCGTCCCCTTCTCCTCCCGCCCCCAACATTTCTGGGGGTACAACATCCCAAATCTATTTTCTCGAACCTCTAACTCCATTGAGTGTTGGTTGTATTTCTCTTAGGTGAAACAGGAAGTCGGTAGCAATTGAAATGGAAGCAATTCCCGTCTCACAAAAGAAGTCAGGCTTTAAGGTGGCTCAGCAGATAAAGAATCCACCAGAAATTCAGGTGACTAGAGTTCAACCCCTAGGTAGGGAGGATCCCCTGGAGGAGGACATGGTAATGCCCTCCAGTATTCTTGCCTGGAGAATCCCATAGACAGAGAAGCCTGGTGGGCTACAGTTCATGGAGTTGTAAAGAGCTGGATATGACTGAAGCTACTGAGTAGGCATACATGCACTAAGTCCCTTTTTCTAGAGACTAGACTTTTGTCTTGGAGAGAGCTCTGTATGTATTTCACAGTGGTTGCACCTCTTCCCTTGCCAGCACCACAAAGTGATCTTTCTTGACTCTTCATAATTAGAATCTTACAGGCTTCTTGGAGGTAAAGCTCATTTAAAAAAAAGTGGGAGCCCTCAGGAGTTTTTCACTTTCTCATCGATCTACACTCAGCTTCCAACAACTGGTCAAAATCACTATTTTCATGTTTCTACAAGTCTGTGATTCCAACAGCTTCTGCTCCTGGTAAGCAGATCTCACCTGTGCTTTTCTGAATATACCTGTCTCTCCAGATTTTAGGTGTTGGTTTAGTCCACAATTGTAACTTTTAATAGACTCAAGAAAAAAAGCATTGAATTTCAGTTTCTCTAGCTTTTTCTTAAAGATGGAATGATGATCTACGCTCTTTACATGTGAAAGCTGAAGCCAAAAATTACTGGTGGTATGCGTTTAACAACATTTTCTTATTTTTTGATTCTAAGTTTTGATAAGTTGAGTCACCACACTGCTTTTTAAGAGATCCTAGTGAAATTACTGTTGTCATGCCATTAGTTGAAACTATTGCAAATTGGCACTTGCAAGAGTCAATGAAAGAAAAAGATTTTCTCTAACTGAAGCATAAATGAAATGGTTTTCTCAACAGTTTTGCAGGGAATAAAGGAAGATCGTAAAACTAAATATTGTCATTTTTATCAAATAAAAATTTACCTAGCAAGGCTTCAAGCTCAGGTAAAATAAAATTTAAGTGTCAGTTTAATGACAAGGCCTCCTCCCATGTGCAATACAGAGTCACTAAATTTTTTAATTAGAAAGGATTTTAGAGTTCATTTAAACCAATGGTCCTTAATCCAAGGTTTATGTATTAGTTTCCAGGGATCCAAAATTGAAACAACAGCCTGTAAACCTGTGAGCACTTCTCAGGAGCACTGATCCTTTGGACCAGCATCAGTGAGACCCATGCTATGACGCAGAAGGCAGAGCTGAGTTGCTTACATAGACTTGGATGCCATGACTTGTTTATGTCATCATTTCTATTACATCTTCAAGGGATATTTTCATTGGTCCTCTTCTTCGTGTGAATTCAAGCAATCTTTCTTACCATAAGCACACATCAAAAATGTATTCCACTTCTGTGCTTTGTGTGTGTTGCTTTTCTTACATGCTCCATCTTCCTGCAACCCGACCATGAAAATGGAATACTACACTTAGGGACTCACTTGTCTAATGGGCATGTGAAAGTGAGTGTTAGCTGCTCAGTCATGACTGACCCTTTGTGACCCCACGGACTATAACCCTCCAGTCTCCTCTGTCCATGGGATTTTCCAGGCAAGAATACTGGAGTGGGGTGCCATTTCCTCCTCCAGGGGATCTTCCCAAACCAGGGAAAGAACCCAGGTCTCTTGTACTGCAGGCATATTTTTTACCATCTGAGCCTTGGTGGGCATGGGAGAAGCACAAATATCATAGTACACACACTCCAGCTTGTTATTGTCAAAATAAATGTTTAACTACAGGCTCTTGACAATATAGCAATCAACACGGTGATACATGGTCATATTCAGTTCAGTTCAGTTCAGTTCAGTCGCTCAGTAGTGTCTGACTCTCTGCGACCCCATGAATCACAGCATGCCAGGCCTCCCTGTCCATCACCAACTCCCAGAGTTCACTCAAACTCATGTCCACAGAGTCGGTGATGCCATCCAGCCATCTCATTCTCCGTCGTCCCCTTCTCCTCCCGCCCCCAACCTTTCCCAGCATCAGAGTCTTTTCCAGTGAGTCAACTCGTCACATGAGGTGGCCAAAGTATTGGAGTTTCAGCTTCAGCATCAGTCCCTCCAATGAAAACCCAGGATCGATCTCCCCTAGAATGGACTGGTTGGATCTCCTTGCGGTACAAAGGACTCTCAAGAGTCTTCTCCAACACCATAGTTCAAAAGCATCAATTCTTCAGCAATCAGCTTTCTTCACAGTCCAACTCTCACATCCGTACATGACCACGGGAAAGACCATAGCCTTGACTAGACGGACCTTTGTTGGCAAAGTAATGTCTCTGCTTTTTAATATATTATCAAGGTTGGTCATAACTATTAGATATCTTGAAATCATTTATGTTTGCTTCACTTAAGAATCCCTTTTTCTACTAGTGTATAGCACATGGAACTCTGCTCAGTGTTATGTGGAAGCCTGCATAGGGGGGAATTTGTGAGAGAATGGACACCTGTATATGTTTGGCTGAGTCCTTTCACTGTCCACCTGAAACTATCATAACATTGTTAATCATCTATACCCCAATACAGAATAAAAAGTTTAAAACAAAATAGAAATTGGCAATGGCAGATAGTGAAGAACAGGAAGCCTGGTGTGCTGCAGTTCATGGGGTCTCAAAGAGTCAGACACGACTTAGTGACTAAATAACAAGCAAAAAAAGAGAGAGAAAAAAGTGGAATACCAAAGTCCTGGGAGGATCCAAGACATTATTCAAGGTGAAGAATAAAAATGGACTGCTTGCTGATAATGAAAAAAGAATCCTTTTTTAACAGATCAATAATACTAAGCCCATAACTTGATTATATCTTTATGACTTCTACATCTTATATTAATTTCTATTTTAGGCATCAATTCTATCATATATAAGAAACAATTTAGTCTGTTTGTTTCCCAATACACTTTTCTTTAATTGAATCTAAGATTCGTATTTCCAGGGAAGAGTGGTATGTGTGTGTGTAAAGCAACTTTGGTTCAGTTCAGTTCAGGTGCTCAGTCGTGTCCGACTCTTTGCAACCCCATGGACTCCAGCACTCCAGGGTTCCCTGTCCATCAGCAACTCCCAGACCTCACTTAAACTCATGTCCATCAAGTCAGTGATGCCATCCAACCATCTCATCCTCTGTCGTCCCCTTCTCCTTCCGTCTTCAATCTTTCCCAGCGTCAGGGTCTTTTCCAATGAGTCAGTTCTACTCATCAGGTGGCCAAAGTATTGGAGTTTCAGCTTCAGCCTGCGTCCTTCCAAGGAATACTTTGGTAAGTGGTACCATATCCTGAAACAACCCCAACATGCATAGATACAGACATATATTACATATCCAGAGTTTTCATGACTAGATCGGTACAGCTGGCTATAGATAAGGTCCTCACTCCTTTTGATTAGGGGATAAAGGAAAGAAGCAGGCTGTAGTACTTATGGAAAACCCACTACACTTAGTGATATTAAGGGGCATGCTAATTTGGTTGTTTTTATCTCATCTGGAAGATAATTACTAGATTTTTTTTCTATTCTCTCCTGGAAAAGATATGGCTATTTTAGAAATGCCTATTTCAAGATATAGACTTAAAAATCACCTCCCACAGATCTCCTTGTTTAAGTGTTCTCGGAACCGTCACTGGGAAAACTGAACATTGTCAGTTTTTACTCATCCTACCTTGCTTCTGAAAATCAAACTTTGTCCTTCTCAGGATGTTCAAAACAATCTGTAGAATGACCAAATTTCTTCTCATCACTATGGAAAATTCCATGAGTTCCATGAGTCTGCCTCATCACTGACAATTCTCTTGACAGAGTTGTGAACAATGATTTAAGATTCTTTTGCTTTCATTCTAGTCTATTATTGTTTGTGACATATTACAATGCACAAACATAAAATGCACCCTTTTACTATGTACGATTTCGTACTTTTTATTATATTCTCAAGATTGCTCAATTATTACTTCAATTTAATTTGAGAACATTTCAGCACACCAAAGAAATTTAATAGCCATTAGTAACAATTTCACATTCTCCCTTTCTCTTGCCTCTGGCAAATACCAGTCTACTTTCTGTCTCTCAAGATTTGCCTATACTATTCATATAAATAGAATCACACAATATGTGGGTTTTTGTGCCTTATGTAAAGTGCCTTTACACTTAGATTAATTTTTTCAATGTTCATTCATGTTGTAACATTCATTGATAAATCATTCCTTTTTATTGCTGAGTAATATTCCACTCAGAAGGTATAGAGTCTGGCAGACTACACTCCGTGAGGCTGCAGACTCAGACACGACTCAGCAGCTGAGCACACATGCAAATATATATATTTATATTTTTATATTTATATTTTTTTTCTGCAATGTGAACATGGCATTTCTGTTTTGTACTACCATCTTTCTTTGTGGTATCTTCTGAGACTATTACATTCCCCTCCAGTTCTTCTGCCTATAGAGGTCACTCTTTTTTACTCATTTCTTTAGATGTCTAGATTGAGAATAATTTCTTTATTCTTTCTATGCCCGTCTCTAGCACATGGGAATTTATCTCCATGCTCAATATTTCTCTTGGGCTATGAAAAACTCTTCAAGACTATTCAGAAAGACTTTGCAGCCATCTCTGCTCTGGGATCTGTCTGTCTAACAGACTATCCTCAGGGATCCTGACTCAGGTCTTTATTCACAGGGCTCCCACAACCTAATCTTATGTGCTTCCAGTATCTTTGCCATTTAGATCTAGACCCCTGAAGTTGTGCTCAGGATATGGTGACCCATTAGCTTTTCAGATATCTTCATTTCACTTTTAGCTCTCTTTTCTTTTCTTCTAACAGCTTGAGAAATCTTGTAACATTAAGATTCATCATGTTTCCTCTATTCCTATGATGCTGTAGATTTTCAGAACTTTTAGTCTTCTGTGTGTTTACTGTGGTGTCTTAGCTCCCTTGAGGTATATCATATCTTATAATCTAAGTAACTGAAGGAAACCAAGAGGAAATACTGAAGAACAAAGGTAATAATTCTGTATCATATTAACAAATAATACAAAGCATTCTATCAAGATGCCTATTTGTATGTCAAGAACAGGAAGCTGCATATAATAGCTAAACAATAAGTAACTCACGCATTAGAATTCTTTTTAAAGTAATGATGTGTGTGTGTGTGTGTGTGTGTGTGTGTGTTCTTAGTCTCTTAGTCACAAAGAGTTGCTGACTCTTTGGAACACTTTGGACTGTAGCCCACCAGGCCCCTCTGCCCATGGGATTTTTCAGGCAAGGAGACTGCAGTAAGTTGCCACTGCCTTCTCCAGGGGATGTTCCCAACGCAGGGATTGAACCTGCATCTCCTATATCTCCTACATTGCAGGCGAATTCTCTACCCACTAAGCCATTGGACAAGCTTAAAATATTGGGGTCAAATGCAAAAACGAACATATTTTCCTTCATCTAATTACCAGAACTAGTCTGAAGCCTGTGACAGAAAGTTACCTCATAGAATAGGAGATAACAGTGTTAGCACTCTTATAATGGGCACTCATCTTCTTAGATTTACTGATGTTGGGGTTAAAGTCACTTGCATTTTTTATATTCAGATAGGAGAGTTACCATTTTGTGGACCACTGCAGTGATTTTTGTGTCCTTTGTTGTCAGAGATTTCTTATGAAATCAGAGAGAGAAACTTAATTAGTCCTACTTAGTTCTACTGATGAGGCAGCTAGAAAAAAAATATATGTTGCCCAGTTAAAGGAAGATGGCTCACATAGCAGCATTACAGTGTATGCTCAATTGTTTCTAGAAACTTTCTAGAAAGGTTTTCCTTCAAATTGAAGGATTTGTTGACCACAGTTGTGAGTGCAATAAACTTCCTTAAATCATTACATCATTCCTTATTCCTTAATTGTGAAGAAAGTGATCATGGGTCTCTGTAATTTTTTTACAGAAAAGTTAATTTGCCTTCCACAGTCAAATATTCAAACTTTTTAAAACACTAAGTCATATTTGTTCTTTTGCAACCAAAGACATTTATGAGGTGATTTAAAATAGTGTATCTTCAGCCTAGCAGAAAGAGTTAGAAATATCAGAGTAGCTAAATGAACTTACATGCTGCTGGGATGAACATATGACCAGTGTTTTAATAGAAAACTTTTATCTTGGATAAAACAATTTGAGAAGGGAAGTTGTATTATTCCATTTCACATTAAAATGTATTTCTAAAAATAAATATGCAAACATTTAACTGAGTAAAATTCTTTTGCAACAATTGAGTGACTCTTTCTATAGGTATCATCCTTCCGATGATATTAATGAAATATAAATAGATTTCAAATTAATTTGTCTTAAATATATTGTAACAACTATGTTGATTTAATGAAAAGTTTCTCATTATGAGGCAATGGCCACAACTGACTGAAATTTGAAAGAATATGGTTGGAGAATTTCTGATACATTCAACCCTCATTTCTTCGAGAAAGCTGACAGCACTGGAGTTTACTTCTGCTGTTAGCTTCTACTACATGCTGGTATCATAAAGAATTTTCATCACTTTTACATGTGAGACAAAAGCCAGAAAACATATAAAAAGAGAAGTGTTGGCATGCCCCTAGCTACATTATCAAAAGTTTCTCTTTGCTCAAACATCATTGAAAGACAAGTTATAGGAGATGAATCAGTATGCAAATTTTATGTATAGTTAGCCTTAGTCTGAAACTAAAATACCATAGTCGATTTTACTTTGACTATATCTTAATGCAAAGGACTGCATCTACTTTAAAAATGAGAGCAACAGCCCAAATTTATTATTTCTAAAGACAGATATAGAAACTAGAGACCTGAAAATGGCATATTCTGTAAAGGCGACAGCATGAGTTATTGACAGAGGAAGAAACAAATTCCAGATGTTTCTGACTCCAAATGCTGTAGTGCTTCCATCATAAAATAATGCTTATCCAAACATCTGTGATAAATGAAGAATGCTATCCCTCGTGTTCTTTACACAGCACCGTGAAACACTAGTGTGCTCATTGGAACTTCTGTATTGGATGGAAGATCTGGTATGACAAATGCATCATTTTTTTAAAAAAAGAAAACATAATCAGTTCTACAAAACTCCATCTGTCAAAACTTAGTTGTTTCTTTCAAATTTACCCAAAACCAAATAGATTCCCCCAAATAATGATAATCCTACCCAGACACACTCTTACACTCCAGTAGGTACAATGATTGATTATTCAATATATAGAAGCACTTAGGATAAATCACAGATGAATTTTATATAAAATATGGAAGGTTAAACCCCAGCAAGTTATCTTCTGGAAGAAGCTACATTTCATATAACTAAATAGTTATATTGATTTTCAAGCATTATAAATGCTTAATCCTTATATCCCTCTAGCATTCTTAGTGTTTATTTGTTGTTGTTTAGTTGCTAAGTCATGTCCAACTTTTTGCAACCCCATAGACTGTAGCCCACCAGACTCCACTGTCCATGGGATTTCCCAGGCAAGAATACTGGAGTGCGTTGCCATTTCCTTCTCCAAGGGATTGTCCCAGCCAATGGATCAAACTCACATTTTCTACTTTGGCAAGCAGATTCTTTACCACTGAGCCACCAGGGAAACCCAGTAGCATTCGTACTTTATCATTATTTGATCCTAGATATTATACCACCAACGTTTTATGTTTCAGCTTTCATGAGAAATTTGGAACAAAAAATAATTTGCTTAACCTAAGACCAAACATGGCTCTTCCCTGGTGGTTCAGTGGTTAGGAATTCACCTTCCAATGCAGGGGATGCAGGTTCTATCCCTGGTTGGGGAGCCAAGATGGAACATGCCTCTTGGCCAAAAAAACAAAGCTTAAGACAGAAGCAACATTGTAACAAATTCAATAAAGACTTTAAAGATAGGTCTGCCTTTAAAAAAATAAAAAGATGTTAAAAAGAAAAAAACCATACCATGATATTTTAGCACTCCCCAACCCCACTTAAAGCAAGCACAGTTAGTGCCCCTGGAGCTGATGTTGAAAGGTGGGCCACCACTCTCTGCTGGTCACAGTTACCATCAGAGTAATTTGAGAAGCAGCATATGGTGGGGCAACTGTCCAAAGAATGGGGCAACTGTCCAAAGAACAGGACACTGTCCAAATAGGTAATCAATCTGTTAGGGCTGGGCAGAGAGAAAGGTTCCAAGTAAGGATGCCAAAGGCAGAGAAATACAGGAGACCAGACTGGAGAGAGGGCTCAAAGCAGATGGTGAGGTTTGTAGCCACTTGAATAATTCTCTGAGCCAACTAGCAAGTACCAGTAGTGGATTTGGGGATGACTCTTTAAGGCATGGAGGGACAAAGTCTCCCATAAGAATATAGGTTGAATTTAGGAGAGCAGACTCTAAAAATCCATAAATGCTTCTGTTTCCACATTTGGATATCAAATTGGATGAAAGAGTTGAAAAGATTTTGCATTTTTTTTAACACCATGAGTCTATCGAAAAACTTTTTAAAAATTAAAAATAAATGGAAAAGATTTTTAAATTTATCCTTTTTTATCCCTTATACAAGCTTCCTTTTGTTGTCACTTCATTCTTCATTCAGCCTAGACCCCACTATTCATTACCTCAATTTCTCCCCACAAGAAGCCTCATCTAATTTTCAGGCATTCCCTTACGTTACAACAATGGGTAAATATCATGATACTGACTCTGCTCTTTAATTTAGGCTCCTTCAGTCAGTCAGTCAGTTCAGTCACTCAGTCGTGTCCGACTCTTAGCGACCCCATGAACCACAGGCTCCTTAACTCTAAAGAAAAATTTACAACCTAAGAATTTTTGTTAGTACAGATTTTTCCTGTAATCTGACCCCCCTTTACAAAAATTTTGTTTCAGTTCAGTTGCTTAGTCGTGTCCGACTCTTTGCGACCCCATGAACCACAGCACGCCAGGCCTCCCTGTCCATCACCAACTTCCGGAGTTCACTCAAACTCATGTCCATCAAGTCGGTGATGCCATCCATCCATCTCATTCTCTGTCGTCCCCATCTCCTCCCACCCCCAATCCCTCCTAGCATCAGACTCTTTTTCCAGTGAGTCAACTCATCTCATGAGGTGACCTAAGTATTGGAGTTTCAGCTTTAGCATCAGTCCTTCCAATGAACACCCAGGATTGATCTCCTCTAGAATAGACTGGTTGGATCTCCTTGCAGTCCAACTGACTCTCAAGAGTCTTCTCCAGCACCACAGTTCAAAAGGATCAATTCTTCGGCGATCAGCTTTCTTCACAGTCCAACTCTCACATTCATACATGACCACGGGAAAAACCATAACCTTGACTAGATGGACCTTGGTTGGCAAAGTAGTGTCTCTGCTTTTTAATATGCTATCTAGGCTGGTCATAACTTTCCTTCCAAGGAGTAAGCGTCTTTTAATTTCATGGCTGCAATCAGCATCCACAGTGATTTTGGAGCCCAAAAAAATAAAGTCTGACACTGTTTCCACCGTTTCCCCATCTATTTCACATGAAGTGATGGGACAAGATGCCATGATCTTCGTTTTCTGAATGTTGAGCTTCAAGCCAACCATTTCACTCTCCTCTTTCACTTCATCAAGAGGCTTTTTTGTTCCTCTTCCCTTTCTGCCATAAGGGTGGTGTCATCTGCATATCTGAGGTTATTGATATTTCTCCCGGTAATCTTGATTCCAGTTGGTGCTTCTTCCAGCCCAGTGTTCCTCATGATGTACTCTGCATAGAAGTTAAATAAGCAGGGTGACAATATACAACCTTGACGCACTCCTTTTCCTATTTTGAACCAGTCTGTTGTTCCATGTCCAGTTCTAACTGTTGCTTCCTGACCTGCATACAGGTTTCTCAAGTGGCAGGTCAGGTGGTCTGGTATTCCCATCTCTTTCAGAATGTTCCACAGTTTATTGTGATCCACACAGTCAAAGGCTTTGGCATAGTCAATGAAGCAGAAATAGATGTTTTTCTGGAACTCTCTTGCTTTCTCCATGATCCAGTGGATGTTGGCAATTTGATCTCTGGTGCCTCTGCCTTTTCTAAAACCTACTTGAACATCTGGAAGTTCACGATTCACATATTGCTGAAGCCTGGCTTGGAGAATTCTGAGCATGACTTTACTAGCGTGTGAGATGAGTGCAATTGTGCGGTAGTTTGAGCATTCTTTGGCGTTCCCTTTCTTTGGGATTGGAATGAAGACTGACCTTTTCCAGTCCTGTGGCCACTGCTGAGTTTTCCAAATTTGCTGGCATATGGAGTGCAGCACTTTCACAGCATCATCTTTCAGGATTTGAAATATCTCCATTGGAATTCCATTACCTCCACTAGCTTTGTTTATAGTGATGCTTTCTAAGGCCCACTTGACTTCACATTCCAAGATGTCTGGCTCTAGGTCAGTGATCACGTTATCGTGACTATTTTGGTCGTGAAGATCTTTTTTGTACAGTTCTTCTGTGTATTCTTGCCACCTCTTCTTAATATCTTCTGCTTCTGTTAGGTCCATACCATTTCTGTCCTTTATTGAGCCCATCTTTGCATGAAATGTTCCCTTGATATCTTTAATTTTCTTGAAAAGATGACTTGTTTTTCCTATTCTGTTGTTTTCGTCTATTTCTTTGCATTGATCGCTGAGGAAGGCTTTCTTATCTCTCCTTGCTATTCTTTGGAACTCTGCATTCAGATGCTTATATCTTTCCTTTTCTCTTTTGCTTTTCGCTTCTCTTCTTTTCACAGCTATCTGTAAGGCCTCCTCACACAGCCATTTCCCTTTTTTGCATTTCTTTTCCATGGGTATGGTCTTGGTCCCTGTCTCCTGTACAATGTCACGAACCTCCATCCCGAGTTCATCAGGCACTCTATCTATCAGATCTAGTCCCTTAAATCTATTTCTTACTTCCACTTTATAATCATAAGGGATTTGATTTAGGTCATATCTGAAAGGTCTAGTAGTTTCCCCTACTTTCTTCAATTTAAGTCTGAATTTGGCAATAAGAAGTTCATGATCTGAACAGTCAGCTCCTGGTCTTGTTTTGCTGACTTTATAGAGCTTCCCCATCTTTGGCTGCAAAGAATATAACCAATCTGATTTCGGTGTTGACCGTCTGGTGTTGTTTCAGAGGGTTGGGTTAGTTTGACTGTACAGCAAAATGAGTCAGTAAGTATACATCATGTATAACCTTTTCAAGATTTCCTTCCCAGTTATATCACCACAGAGCATTAAACTAGAGTTCCTTGTGCTATAAAATAGGTTCTCTTTTTTATCTATTTTATACATAGCATCAATAATATATATATATACATGTCAATCCCAAGCTCCCTATTCACCCCACCCCCTCCCCCTTGGCACCCATAAATCTATGCCTCTGTTTCTGCTTTGTGAGTAAGTTCATCTGCACCATTTTTCGAGATGCCAATGGTGTCACTAATTACCTAGCCTCCCAAGGCAGAAAAATCTTGTGTCTTTCTGTCTCTCCTTATAATCAATTGCAAACTCGTCTTAAATATTTTTTGACTCTGTCCTTCATCTTCCCACTACCATGGCCCTAATTTGGCCTTATAACAAAGTTATGGCTGAACATGATGAAAGCCTTCTACTCAGATGCGACAAGAATGTGATGCTGCCTGTGAACTCCACTGCTGGGCTGAAATTCCTGAAAGTTTCTGAAGCTCCAGACCTTTACAGTATCTTCATGATACAATTAGAACTTCAGACTCACTTGCCTCATTGCACCTTTTACACTACACCAACCGCAGATGCCAGTTAGGTGACCAGAGGAACCTCTGAGGGACTACACCTCCAGGGAAAACTGCCAAGTGCCCAAGCCACAGGTGATTCTGTGTGCCCCAAGAATCCATGGGGCTTCAAGAAACTCTTTGAACTCAGGTTCTTCAAGTCCTCATCTTTGTTTAACAGCTGATATTCAAAATACCAGGACCCATACACATGGACACACACACACACTAAAACTACAGTTCTCATATTTACCTCATTGTAAAAACTGCCCCCAGCACTTGTTAAAAAGTCAGATTTCCACATCTGGGTATTAGACCTGAGGTGAAAACTGGGAATATGTGTTTTAACCTGAATGTACTTGAATTTTCTCTAGGAAACACTGCTCTGCCAGTCTCATGACAGTAACTCATTGTGCTCTTTTGACCTAAGATAAATTCATCTTGTGTTCTCATTCTTTCTCACTTCCGTCCCACTTGCTAAATATTTTGCCCACTAAAATGTCTCTTGCAAGACAATAAAATCCTCAGACTCTTTCCTCAATGTTATCTCAGTGTTCTGATTTCACGAAAACCCGACTTTCTGCTGAGGATGAATCTTCTGTTGACTCGTTCTCAAGTAAAATTGTTTGTTTTCCCATACCCCATGTACTCTGTGGGTTGAGAAGTTTGGTCCACATCTTCTTTATTCCTTTTTTCAAATGTTTGCATCTCATTCCTCTTATGAAAACCCCCTTTTATACTGTAGCTATGAAGAGAAGGAGGTTGAGTTCAGAGATAGTGCAGCCTGAGGACAATACAGAATGCAGGGAAATATCCCTATTCTGAAAGAGACTCAAGCAGGGTCTGAAAGCAGGGGAAAAGTAGGGAACACATGAGAGAGAGATCACTGTAAGTGTAAGGTTGCTGGGAATTAAACTCCACGTCATAAATGGAAAAAATTATCCTTCGAAACATGAAGGGCACTTTCTGTATTGCAAAGTGAAAGAAGAAGTGGGTGATTATAGACACACTTTGACTTTCATATTTTTGGTGGAAAATTGAGGGAATTCCAATCTGGTGGCTTTTATTTAGTTATTCACGAAGGAGACAAGCTTCTCTTTGCAGAAAGTGCAGATTGAAAGGAACCATTTGAACTTTTGAAGACCAGAAAGGATTTGAAGTTGTTGCTGTGAGTAACATGAAAAGCAAATCATCTAAAGAAATAGCGTTGAAATCTACTATACTTTGGCATAAGTCTGATTTGTGTGTGTACGTGTGTGGCTGTGTTTTCTCCAATAGCTACTCCATTTCACAGATGCCAACTCAGGAAAGATAGATGAGGGTGTATGTGGCACAGATTTGTAGATGAGATAACCAATTAGAGAAGAGAGTTTAGAGCATTTACAAGAAAGTAATTTGAATGTTGATCACTGAGAAGGTTCTTCCTGGTATGAAGGACTTCTACCTCCAATGGTACCTTATGAACTTGGTGTGCTTAAGATATGGTTAGGGTCTCAGGTGGCTTTTGGAAGTTTGGACTCCAGTAAAAGCTATATTGATCCCTTGATATTCTGACTCCTGAGATATTAGGGTCACTTCAGAGGCAACACCAATCACTCCTGAAAAGTCTGGGTGTTTCTCACACTAGTCACCATCTATGCAAATGAACAAAACTCATTCTGGGGAAGACTAAGAGGTTTCCTGGATATTCTTGTCGTGTTATAGGGTTCTTTCCCAGAGAAACTTAATTGTTTTCTTCCTTCAAACATTCTGTGTCCGTGAACACACTGAGGTGAGGGTGTGTCTAATTTTGGAGAAGAGCCACATAATCTCAGTGATGCTTGCTCAAGCCAAATCCCTGTTCGTGAGAGTCGGGATACTTATTATATTAAAACAACTGAAGAAAGAGTATATTGAGTTAACCATCAGTATCACTCCTAGATACCTTAGCATCAATTAGCTGATATGAAAGACCTTAGGAGACTGTACAAATCTCAGAGGTCTAATCATAATGCTGTCTCGCCTTGCATTGTGAAAATCATACGTGTGTAGCCCTTGACGGCATATATGCTCCTCCCAACTCTGTCACACTGTGATTGTCTCATCCCCGTTGACCTTGGTGTAACCATATAGAATCTGCAGATTCTTCTCAGCCTCAGCTGTTGTTAAGGCTGTTGACCACAGCCATCTCTACCAGGCCACAACAGAAGTGACCAAGTTTGTATGGTCTCTGACTAACCCCACCCGAGGTGTGTCACTTCATGCCAGCGTCACCACATGTGACTCATTTCCTGCTCAAGGGTTTCCCTGTGAAATTTCAGATGTGAAATCATGTCGACAGTCTTGGGGACTTCAAACGCAAAAGGAAGGAGAGCAAGGGAGACAGTGGTTGATGGATAAATTCTTCTCCCTTCACCCCTCTGGGTGCACTGAACTACAATGTTATTTATAAGACACTCCCCAAAATTCCAGGTATTAGTTTTATGTGATTCCAAATAGTGGAAAAAATAAGTTTGTTGTCACACCCCGGAAGGTATTCTCCCTGCTTCTCTGCCTCGTCCCTACTTTTTTGGTTTTGCATTCCCTTAATTTCCTCTAGGCACTTGTCTCTGGATGAACCCAAGCTAACAGTTCATTTCATTTGTAGAGTATCCCGCCAGCATTTCTAGCTTAGAGAAAGCCATGATTAAAGCCCTACTGTAAATAAAATGCAAAATGTGTATTTTCCTCAATATTTTCTTAAGTCCTTGGTAAAGAGTGACTCCTCCAGATTTTTCTCAGGGAATATGGGCTTTGGGTGAAGGGGATGGGATCCATGTGATGGATTTAATATAAATATTGAAGACTTTTTTCTATATTTGTCAAGGTCTTTGTGAACTCCCAATGTCTTTAGTATAGGTCAGAGTTAGTCTGTATTGTTAGTGACTACCACTCAGCACATATGAACTCTAAGTAAAATGTCATTCCTTACCCTTTCCTTCCTAATGCACTCCATGGACTTTGAGATTAAGTCAAACCACTTTAGCCTCATATGCAGGAGGCATCTATGGATCTCTCTAGTTTTATCTCTTTCTCCTACTAACCTTATTCTTCGCAAACTCTACTTTTAGAGTTGCACACCACTCCCATACCTGCTTCTGTAATTCTGTTTATGCTGTCCCCTGTTCTGGGAACTCCAGCCTTATACTTCTCTTTCTTGTGAATTTTTTATTCATAAAGACTGAGATAACTTCACTTTCCTCCAAGAAACATTTACTAAATTTCCCCCTCCACATCCAAGAGACCATATTCTTATGAAATTGTATTATTATGAAAAGATCATTTATTTCCTTGACATCTCCAGATGTAGACCAATTTCTTTAAAGAAGGGGCCAAGTTTTATTCATGTATGTATCTTAGGACGCAGAGCAATGTAGATTACACAGAATATGTCAAATAAATGTTTCCCGAATTGTTAAGATACCCATTAGAGGAGGGTCTATGGAAGTCCATGAAACAAAGGCACAGTTGACAAGAAAATAGATTTCAAAGAAAAATACTTAAGTTTAGCTACAAAGAAAAGACACAAGCAGTGGTTTAGAAGAAGGCAGGCAATAGAAATTTCAAAGAAACACCGAAACTGAAGATGCCAGACACTGAACTTCTTCCTAACTGTAAGCATTGTTCCTGACAAACTGTCTTCTTCAATATTTCCTCAAGATAAACTGCTTAGTTTCATTATAAACACGGACTCTCAAAGTTATTTCATTTTAATTTTCTCTGCAGCTCATGTGATTATCACATAGACTGAGAACATCTTTTTTATTGCCAGATGGCTTTGTTTCCCGTTTTGATTATGATTATGTGTGTGTGTGTGTGTGTGTGTTAGTCGCCAAGTCATTTCTGACTCTTTGCAACTCCATGGACTGTAGCCCACTGGGCTCCTCTGTCCATGGAATTTTCCAGGCAAGAATACTATAGTGGGTTGCCATTTCCTTCTTCAGGAGATCTTCCTGACTCAGAGATTGAACCCACATCTCCTTTATTGGCAGGCAAGCTCTTTACCACTAATACTTCCTGAGAAGCCCCAAACAAATATCTTTATTTCTAGCAACTTTGGATACTTGGACTGAAAAACTGTTAAGAAACATTTATTACAAAGGCTAGAAATAGCTAATACTTCAAAGATTGAAAAAATTATTATTATTATTTTGCTAATATCAGATTTAATCATTATACTTGCTGTGAGTGTGTGTTAGTCGCTCATTCGTGTCCAACTCTTTGTGATCCCATGGACAGAGGAGCTCATCAGGCTCTTTTGTCTATGGAATTTTCCAGGCAAGAATACTGGAGTGAGTAGCCATTCCCTTCTCCAGGGGATCTCCCCAACCCTGGGATGAAGCCAAAGTCTCCTGCATTGCAGGCAGATTCTTCATCTTCTGAGCCACCAGGGAAGCCCAATTATAGCTGCTATCATGTGTTAAGTGCCTACCAATAGGAAAGGTCCTTCTTTCTTTGTCTTTAATCCTCTAAATAAAAAAGGAGGATTTTTTTTTTTCACTTAAAGGAAGCAAAATATCTCAGAGATAATGAAGGATTTGATCTGACTTGAGGCCAAACTTGTTCTATTAAGAGTACAAATGAACATGGTGTGATAGAACTAGTTTTAATATCAGTGGGTAACTTCATGATTATAAAATTTCAAAAAATAAGCATAAGAAACTTTCAACATTTAGTTCCAAGGGACAGAATTTCTGAAGAACACAGTGAACTGTATTTCTTCTTGCCATCTACTGCTGGCATTCATTTCTGCTTCATTTGCTTTAAGGGTTGTATTTCATTTCAAATTGCTTCCACTGTTACTAAAAATGAATTTAGAGTATAAAGAAACAAAAACTACTGACAAGTTATTTCCAGTTCCTTAGATGAGATTTCCAGGACTCGTTATTTTAAAACAGAATCTTTTCTTTATCTACACTTAGAAAATTACCTAACTAGTGATGAAAGTAACTGTGATTTTTCCTGCATGTTGGGAAATCGCCCTTATGGTCTCATACCTCCGTCACCCCGACAAATCCCTCAAAATCTCCTTAATGAAATCCAGCAGATAAAAATATTCAAGAGAAATATCTTCATCTATGCTTAAAAATTAGATTTATAAATGGAAAATTTGTTTTTTGTCAGAAGTTGAAGCTTTTATTATTGTTCCTGAACCAGGACCAAGTTTTAATAACATATCGTTAAAAATGAGAACAGAATCTGATAGACTGAGATCATCCCAACCACAGTGGCAGAAAAGGACATCAAAGGGTCCCCAAAGGGAACTTCATGCACGAGGGGAGATCAGGGCTGTGACATCGCTTTCCTGCCAGAGCTAGTCCTGGGCAAACAAGCAGCGGATGCTGGGAGCCCAAGCTGGACGGTCCATCCTGCCTTAGAAACTGTGCTCCCGGCAAAAGATTTGAGCACGTGAATATCAACAAGTGTCCCTGACTGGAGAAGTCCAAGCAAGAGTCCCTCCACCTTCCAGGCAGGCAGGGTCTGTGCCAACCTGGGCATGTGGTTCCCACACCCGGAGGGCATGGCGACAGCTTGCAGGGGGAATGCATTACGGCAGCAATGAGAGCACAAACAGACAAACACGTGGTCTCCCTTGAGCACAGAGGAGCTCTCTAGTTAGTCTTTAAATGGAATTGGGATGCTGGAATGGTATTGAATAAATCCCTGCAGTATCTCAACATTTCAGTCAGTGAGGGACTTTCTCTAGAGAAATTCCAGACTTGTCCCTAATCCAGAAAAAGGGGTCTCTATCAGTTGCAATTTTGAAATCAGACAGATATGATCATTACTGCACTGTATTCTAGTTCCTATCACTTGCATGTATATTACCTGTAACCAAGGAAGCTGCATGTAGTTTTTATAATGGATTGTAAGTCAAGGATTTGAATCCACCCATGCTCCCGTTTTGCTTAAGAATGAGTGGAAACTCCCTAACCATTAAAATCAATTTTGTGGCGTCCAGAATAAGCAAAATCAAGCACAAGTACCCTTACAGATTGTGGTTTGAGCAAGGCTTATTTTAGTCTGATTGTGTTACCCCTTACAAAACCACAATATTCATGCCACAGAGGAGCTCTCATTTCAAGCAGACCACGTGTCAATGATCTTAAACAAAATATTCTTTCTCTGAGTTAACTGTGATGAAATCCTCCCATCGGTACTGACATATTATTTGAAACTGAATAATTCTGACACATTTATTCCAGATACATTATGAGATTGTCCTTAAGAACATGGGTTGATGACCTTGTCTTTTGGAAACAGTAAAGTTGTTTTGTAATGTCTAATGGCAGTGTCCTTTTAGGAATGCATAATAATATAACTGACTATTTCAAATGAGAAAACTCTAATAAAGACTTTATATATCTAGACATTATTGAACACTGTGCTACTGCTAAGTCACTTCAGTCGTGTCCGACTCTGTGTGACCCCATAGACGGCAGCCCATCAGGCTCCCCCGTCCCTGGGATTCTCCAGGCAAGAACACTGGAGTGGGTTGCCATTTCCTTCTCCAATGTGTGAAAGTGAAAAGGGAAAGTAAGTCGCTCAGTCATGTCTGACTCGTAGCGACCCCATGGATTGCAGCCTACCAGGCTTCTCCATCCATGGGATTTTCTAGGCAAGAGTACTGGAGTGGCTTGCCATTGCCTTCTCCGATTGAACACTGTACTGCCTCCTTAATTATACTTAATAATTATGTACCACATTGCACATTTTCAAACCACTTTTCTCATTAATGAATGTGTTCAATCTCATCATTGGTTAACTTTGAAAAAGATAAGCATTATGTAGCTCAGGTGGTAAAGAATCTGCCTGCAATGCAGGAGATGCAGATTCAATCCCTGGGTCTGGAAGATCCCCTGGGGAAGGGAACAGCTACCCACTTCAACATCCTTTCCTGGAGAATCCCATGGACAGAGGAGCCTGATGGGCTACAGTCCATGGGTTGCAGAGAGTCGGGCACAACTGAGTGGCTAAGCACATACCTCAGTTTAAGGATAACAGAGAACAATTGCCCCAAAGTTGTATAGAAACGGGCCCATAGCTTTATAATTTTGGAAGCTACTGCTGAGCAAGGGGGCTCCCACAGTGACTCAGCAGTAAAAACTCCACCTGCAATGCAGGAGATACAGAAAATGCTGGTTCAATTCCTGGGTCAGGAAGATTCGGGAGAAGGGCATGGCAACCCACTCCAGTATTTTTCCTGGGAAATCACATGGACAGAGGAGTCTGGTAGGCTACAGTCCATAGCATCACAAAGAGTTGGACACAACTGAAGCAACTGAGCACACACACACTCTGAGCAAGGAGTACTAGTCTTTACAATTATTCAGGATTAGCATTTAGCTTTTTATGAAGCTCCAAGGGTTCAGAGAGATGAGGTCCTCATCACAAAGACCAGTTCATCCTCCAGCACTCCCACTAGTGTCCACCTAGATTTAGCCCTTCTGCAGAGGTGCTTCTTCAAGGATTGCTGCTAGAAAAGCACCAGGTATGTTATCATGTATGATCCCACCTCCTGATAGAACCAGAACACTGAGCCAGCCTCCACTCTCTTAGTGACCCCACTAATCATTAACAGAGCCCCAAATCTAGCTTTGTATCTGAACAAGTTCCCAATATTGAAAAAGTTAAGATCCTTTGCTCAACTGCATTACCACATTTGAAACAAGAAACACGTGACTTTTTGATTCTCTACCAATTATTAATTCTGAGCTAGCTTCCCTATAGGTATCTGTCAGTAAGTGAAGTTAGGCATTTGTAAAAATTCTCAAGAATCTATAAGGCAAAAGCACTAATATGAGCAGGTTTTCTGCAAGATGCTTGGTCACCAACCAAAAGCTCTCCTAAACTCTTGTGTTGGATATGTGAGTGCTAACTGCTGGACACATACAATTCTTACTTACACTCCAGTGTTGTTCTGTTGCAAGGCATGGAGCATGGCTACCACATTACCCCAAGACATCTGGTTATAGAGAAGAATATTTAATCAAAAGGCGCATTTGATGGTGGCCTGACTTAACTGACACTTATTTCAGGCTCTACAGATGTATGAAAATATGACCTTGTACCCAGTAATTTAGCATGTGTTAATTTCACATAAACAACGTGTTGTTTGCTGTTGTTTTGTAATTCCTCTTTAGATATACATGATTGTCTATACTTCTATAAAGTCATCATCATATTAAAATTTTCCAGAGAGTCATTTATACTTCCAAATTTATTTCTGTCTGTAAAGCCCTGCTAACAGTGCCCCAACATGAAAAAGTAATCAAAGTCAAGATTTTTGATCAAGAAAAAATACTTCATTCTTTCTTAATTGCAAAATCATTTTACCTCAAATGCTAGCTTATTCGAGAAGGCAATGGCAAGCCACTCCAGTACTCTTGCCTAGAAAATCCCATGGATGGAGGAGCCTGGTAGGCTGCAGTCCGTGGGATCGCTAAGGGTCGGACACGACTGAGCGACTTCACTTTCACTTTTCACTTTCACACATTGGAGAAGGAAATGGCAACCCACTCCAGTGTTCTTGCCTGGAGAATCCCAGGGATGGGGGAGCCTGGTGGGCTTCCGTCTATGGGGTCACACAGAGTCGGACACGACTGAAGTGACTCAGCAGCAGCAGCAGCTAGCTTATTCATTTGTTTCTAGCTAGTAAAACACATGAGAATTGCTGCCTTGGAGAATAAGAAACTTACCAAATTTTGTTTTTGGAAAGTTATGACCAGCCTAGATAGCTATTGAAAAGCAGAGACATTACTTTGCCAACCAAGGTCCGTCTAGTCAAGGCTATGGTTTTTCCTGTGGTCATGTATGGATATGAGAGTTGGACTGTGAAGAAAGCTGATCACCAAAGAATTGATGCTTTTGAACTGTGGTGCTGGAGAAGACTCTTGAGAGTCCCTTGGACTGCAAGGAGATCCAACCAGTCCATTCTAGAGGAGATCAATCCTGGGTGTTCATTGGAAGGACTGATGCTAAAGCTGAAACTCCAATACTTTGGCCACCTCATGCGACGAGTTGACTCACTGGAAAAGACTCTGATGCTGGGAGCCATTGAGGGTAGGAGGAGACGAGGATGACAGAGAATGAGATAGCTGGATGGCATCACTGACTCGATGGACATGAATTTGAGTGAACTCCAGGAGTTGGTGATGGACAGGGAGGCCTGGCGTGCTGTGGTTCATGGGGTCGCTAAGAGTCGGACACGACTGAGCGACTGAACTGAACTGAACTGAATTGAATACATTTAAAAATGCAAAATGAGTAAAGTTTCTGCAAAGGAGAAAGACTGGAGATAATTCGCTTAGGATCCGCCATCAGTACATCTTCTGAGCAAAAGGCACTGACAACATTATCCAAATCACTGCAGATGGTGACTGCAACCATGAAATTAAAAAACACCTGCCCCTTGAAAGGAAAGCTATGACAAATATAGAACCCCATATTAAAAAGCAGAAACATCACTTTTCATACAAAGGCCCATATAGTCAAAGCTATGAATATTTCAGTAGTCATGTATAGAAGTGAGAGCTGGAACATAAAGAAGGCTGAATGATGAAGGATTTATCCTCTCAAATTGTGGTGCTGGAGAAGACTCTTGAGAGTTCCTTGGACTGCAAGTAGATCAAACCAGTCAATCCTAAAGGAAATCAGTCCTGAATATTCATTGGAAGGACCGATGTTGAAGCAGAAGCTCCAATACTTTGGCCACCTGATATGAAGGGCTGAATCATTGGAAAAGACCCTGATGCTGGGAAAGATCGAGGGCAGGAGGAGAAGGGAGCAACAGAAGATGAGATGGTTGGATGGCATCACTGACTCAATGGACAAGAATTTGAGCAAACTCCGGGACACAGTGATGGACAGGGAAGCCTTGCATGCTGCAGTCCATGCAGTCGCAATGAGTTGGACACAGCAGCTGAAAAACAAAAACACTGTGTACGGCAAGGGGCAGATTTGTTTAAATTCCAGGGTTATAAAGCTACAGACTTCCATCTCCTTACACAGTCCAGGGTGATAAAGATGGTAATGTCTCTGGAGGAAAGGACTGGTGGAAGCTGTCTCCTTGTAAGATTGGGGTTTTCTCGAGGGTCAGTGTCCCTCAGGTGTGGCCAGGTTCTACCGTGTCCCCATACGACTGCACTGGAGACTGGAGGACAAGAGAAAGCCATGCAAACAGGAAGCCCAGGCTGACCTCTGTGCCCATAGTAACAATATTAATCTACTTGCACCCACTGTCTACTTAATGCAGGAATGGGGCAGTCTGGCCTAGTGGCTTCAGAAGTCACTGCTTCTTAGGAAGTTTACCGCTTGACAGGTGGACATAGAAAAGCAAATGTTGGTCTTGGGATTGTACACTTTGCTCTGTTACAAAGGAGGAAGCCAGAAAGTAAGTGCGTAACTAGGTGATGTCACAAGTTCTAGAATGAAGTTTTTATAGGAAAATATCTGTCTATGAGTCCAGGGTCAAAACACTCCCCTTCTGCTAACAAGTTTAAGTAAAAATGATCCAGGGTGTGTGTGTATATGTGTGTGTGTCTGTATGTGTCTGTGTGTGTGTGTGGTGTGTGTGTTTTCATTGCAAGTATCCAAGTTATTCTGTGACTGGATTGTTGACAAGATGAAATGGGAAATTTGAGCCAACAAACCTGAGGTGCAAATGTAAGGAAAAGTAAACTTTTACTGTGAATGTTATCAAATGCACACATTCATAAACTTTGGGGGAGAAAAATTCAGAAAGTTCCTATTGACCAAAGGGAGACAAATGAAAATTGGTTGCATATCTCCTATTATTTTACAGTACAGAGAATAGCACTGAAATTCACTTAATTTTGTTATTTATTACTGTATTTCAGTGAAAATCAAAATATTTCCATGTACCTTTATAGAACTGGTCATTTTTTTGGTCTTTTACCCTGTTTTTCTAATGCAGTTTAATATCTTCAATGGGACTTCTCTTATCAGGGATCACTGTATTTCACACTAAGGAAAAGTTGCTATTAGAGTTCTCCTTTCCAATCAATTTCACCAAAGTTTTGTTTTTTACTATGGCTTTAATCTTCATAATTCTACAATATTCAGTGCACCATCCTAAACCTTTATTTAGTAAATTAAAACATTGGGGACTTAAAATGACTTACAAATGACTTTTTTGGAGCATGTATATTCTGATTTTCAAGTTTTTTCCCGTGTTTTGCAATTCAGCAAGAATGTAAACATTCCCTATGTTGTTTAACTTTCAAGCATCCATTGTCATTTGTCATTGTTCAGTTGCCAAGTCATGTCCGACTGTCTGCAACCCCATGGACTGCAGCAGGCCAGACTTCCCTGTCCTTCACTGTCTCCCAGAGTTTGCTTAAACTCATGCTCATTGAGTTGATGATGCCATCCAACCATCTCATCCTCTGTCACCCTCTTCACGTGTTCTCAGTCTTTCCCAACATCAGGGTCTTTTCCAACGAGTCTCATCAGGTGGTCAAATTATTGGAGCTTCTGATTCAGTATCAGTCCTCCTAATGAATAGTTATTTACTTATACAAAATTCTAAGTCTATTATTATCTATAGCAATAATACAATTTTTAAAATGCTTAGAGAAACCACATGACTCTGTTCTTTTAGTTACCTTCTTTAAAAATTTATTTTCTTCATTTAAATTAAGAGAAAATTGGATTTAATCAAGATGTTTGAGTATTGTTTATTTTAATTTAAATTTATACTTAAGAAAGAAAGCAAGTATAATTGTATCTAGACTACAGGAAGAATTGCAGACATTTCTACTAATTAATTTCTATTTAAATCTGAAATTTGAAATCATTATCTCCAACTCACCAATGTATCATGTTCCAAAAATGCTTTGAAGCTAAATGAACCTCAGACCACATTTTCCCATGGAAACAAGTATCACAAATCATACTTTGATTTCTAAACCCGTGTACAAATCTTATTTCCTCCTTGTATGCAGTGTCAATCTTTTAGGCTGCTAAATTTTGAGGAATGCTACTCCTCTAAAGAACAGTCATGTGCTGCCTTGAATTGGAAGCAAGTGCCCAACAATGAGGAATCTTTTCAGAAGTAACACAGGAGAGCTCTAGAAAAAAGAAGGTAAGAAAATGTTGGGGGAAAAATGGATGGCTGTTGTAAACAGTGATGCAGTGAACATTGGGATACGTGTACCCTTTTGAATTATGGTTTTCTTAGGGTATACGCCCAGTAAGGGGATTGTAGAGTCTGTCATACAGAGTGAAGTAATTCAGAAAAAGAAAAACAAATATCATATATTGGCTCAGAGGTTAAAGCGTCTGCCTCCAATGCGGGAGACCCGGGTTCGATCCCTGGGTCGGGAAGATCCCCTGGAGAAGGAAATGGTAACCCACTCCAGTATTCTTGCCTGGAGAATCCCATGGATGGAGAAGCCTGGTAGGCTACAGTCCATGGGGTCACAAAGAGTCGGACACGACTGAGCGACTGAAAGGAACGGAATGCACATATGTGAAATCTAGAAAAATGGTGCAGATGAACCTATTTCCAGGGCAGGAGTAGAGACCCAGACATAGAGAACAGATATATGGACTCAAGGGAAGGGGAAGAAAAGGGTGGGACAAAATGGGAGATTGAGATTGACATAAACACTACCTGTGTATATATACACTATATACACACAGCTAGCTAGTGGAAACAGGCTATGAAGTACAGGGAGCTCAGCTCAGTGCTCTACAATGACCTCGATGAGTGGGACTGAAGGCTCAAGAGGGAGTGGATATATGTGTGCATGTAGCTGATTCATTTAATTTTACAGAAGAGACCTGTACAACATCGTAAAGTAATTATACTCCAATAAAAAAGGAAGAATGGATGGCATGAAAGCCCAGCTTGCAAAGGTGAGAGTGGAGACCTATATCAACTGCTTTTCCATCTTTAAAAAGGCAAAGTCCCCCAACTCCAGTGTTCTTGCCTGGACAATCCCATGAACAGAGGAGCCTGGTGGGCTTCAGCCCTTAGCCCAGCTTCTATCCTTCCACTACACCACACAGCACATTATTATTTCTTCTCTTTACTTCAGAACTCCAAAATCTAACTTGAAATAAAATCTATGCTGAGGTTCTGATTATTATCCATGAAAATAGTTTAGCAGTATTTTGAAATCAGAAAGTCACCGGTCTATATTATTTTATTCTTTCATATTCATGCATGTATGCAATTGTTGACTATACTTGTACTGAACATATACTGTGTATGACAGACGCTCAAAGTTTATTCCTTAGCCTTATAATTTTTATCTAGGTCCCAATTAAAGTGTCTTGAGTCCATAAAATTTGTTGCTATAGAAGATGTCTTATAAAGTCAAGGTCTTTAATTACAGTTGAAGCCAATCATCTCCACTCAGTACCAGGTATACAGACATTTTCTAATTCTTCTCAGCCAGCTGTAAGATCACATACAAAAGGAACCAAAGAAAAGAAAATAAACCATATCCATTTTGGCTTCACAGGTGGCTCAATGGATAAAGAATCTACCTGCAGTGCAGGAGACACAGGTTCTACCCCTGGGTGAGGAAGATCCCCTGGAGGGGTCCTGGCAATCCACTCCAGTATTCTTGCCTGGAGAATCCCATGGACAGAGGAGCCTGATGGATTATAGTCCATAGGGTTGCGAAGAGTCAGACACAACTGAAGCAAGTGAGCACGCACGCACCAAGAATACTCCATCACTGCCTCTTCATAAACAATCCAAAATGCACACCTTCATTCTACCTCTAATATTAAGAAAGAACACTGCTGGGGAAAAATCTAGAATCAACATGTACTACCAACATGTAAGTTTTGATTTCTGTAAAATTCAAATGTCCCTAGGAGGAACAAAACTGGTAAAAATTATCAAAACTGATAATGATGCGTCAGTTTCAGATTATTTGGTAAGAGCTCTTTGATTAAAAAAAAAAGAGCAAGGGAAAATAAGCTTTTCCTGATGAACTAAACTTCCAAATGAATGAAGTTAAATAAAAGGTCATTATTTAGAAACACTGCTTTAGGTAGAGGTATTGAAGTTCTGCCAAAGAGGTTATTTGCCTACTAAACTAATTTGATTTGTTAAAACAAAAGCTTTCAAACTAATGAAATACTGGTGTTTGTTTTCTGAATAATGGCCTTCCTCCTTTTCCTGTACACTTCACTGTACACTATTTGTACACTTCAGTATTCTCCTTCCATTTCTAGTCCATTTTTTTCCTCTTATTCATCCAATCTATCCAATTCTTAGAGTGATGGCAAACCAGACTCCTGAGATCAATTACACTGAGAAAACAACAAGGAAACAGACCTGACTGAGCAAAGTATCCCACAAAATATTCCAGAAAGAAAGTGAATGTTCTGAAACAAATAAAGTGAATATGTGCATTTATGTGCTGATCTTCCATTAAAACATTTCTTTGCTATGCTTAGCATATATTATTCATCAGTATCAATTTTATCTAATACTTTTATTTTGAGAATAAAAGTTTCATTGTGAAGTCAAATGATTGTGTAGTATCAATCTACCCATCATAAGGAGATGTTTTTTCTATCTTTTAATACTGGTCATGTGGTGACTGGCCATGAAAATATTATTTGATACATATGCGCTTTTTCAGTATAATCTAACATTTTGAAACTTGGTATAAAAAGGAAAGCTTATTAAACATCTCTCTTTCTGCTGTGATACATATATACAATGGACTATTATTCAGCTATTAAAAAGAATGCATTTGAATCAGTTCTAATGAGGTGGATGAAACTGGAGCCTATTATATAGAGTGAAGTAAGCCAGAAAGAAAAACAACAATTCAGTATATTAACACATATATATGAAATTTAGAAAGATGGTAAGGATGACCCTATATGCAAGACAGCAAAAGAGACACAGATGTAAAGAACAGACTTTTGGACTCTGTGGGAGAAGGCGAGGATGGGATGATTTGAGAGAATAGCATTGAAACATGTATATTACCATATGTGAAATAGATCGCCAGTCCAGGTTCGATGCATGAGACAGGGTGCTCAGGGCTGGTTCACTGGGATGACCCTGAGAGATGGGATTGGGAGGGAAGTGGGAGGGGGGTTCAGGATAGGGGACACATGTACACCCATGGCTGATTCATGTCAATGCACGGCAAAAATCACTGCAACATTTTAAAGTAATTAGCCTCCAATTAAAATAAATTAATTAATTTTTAATCCCTCTTTCTATTATTTCTTTTAATGTAAACTTAACGGTATTTTGATAAATATGTACATAAGGCAAAATGCCATTGTTGATAATATTTCTTACTTAGCATCTATAAGGAACATTTTTTTTAAATAAAGGAATTCACATTTACCTCTTTCTCAAAGAACAGAAAAGCAACAACAAAGTGCCACTTCAGGAAATTGGTAAGTTTTGAAACTGACAAATTGTCAGCATAAAATTGAGTGATAATTATGTAAACTTTATAAATGAAAGAAATCTAACCTATTACAAATCAAATTCTTGTATGTTCAGTTCAGTTCAGTCCCTCAGTCATGTCCGACTCTTTGCGACCCCATGAATCACAGCACGCCAGGCCTCCCTGTCCATCACCAACTCCCGGAGTTCACTCAAACTCATGTCCATCGAGTCAGTGATGCCATCCAGCCATCTCATTCTCTGTCGTCCCCTTCTCCTCCCACCCCCAATCCTTCCCAACATCAGACTCTTTTCCAGTGAGTCAACTCGTTGCACGAGGTGGCCAAAGTATTGGAGTTTCAGCTTTAGCATCAGTCCCTCCAATGAACACCCAGGGTTCATCTCCTTTAGAATGGACTGGTTGGATCTCCTTGCAGTCCAAGTGACTCTCAAGAGTCTTCTCCAGCACCACACTTCAAAAGGATCAATTCTTCGGCGATCAGCTTTCTTCACAGTCCAACTCTCACATCCATACATGACCACGGGAGAAACCATAGCCTTGACTAGACGGACCTTTGTTGGCAAAGTAATGTCTCTGCCTTTTAATATGCTATCTAGGTTGGTCATAACTTTCTTTCCAAGGAGTAAGCGTCTTTTAATTTCATGGCTGCAATCAGCATCCACAGTGATTTTGGAGCCCAAAAAAATAAAGTCTGACACTGTTTCCACTGTTTCCCCGTCTATTTCCCATGAAGTGA
Organism: Moschus berezovskii; assembly: GCF_049115385.1. NCBI lineage: Eukaryota > Metazoa > Chordata > Mammalia > Artiodactyla > Moschidae > Moschus > Moschus berezovskii. Next base: position 21,695,984 of record NC_142477.1, on the reverse strand, counting down.
TGGGACCAGATGCCATGATCTTCGTTTTCTGAATGTTGAGCTTCAAGCCAACCTTTTCACTCTCTTCTTTCACTTTCATCAAGAGGCTTTTTAGTTCCTCTTCACTTTCTGCCATAAGGGTGGTGTCATCTGCATATCTGAAGTTATTGATATACCTTGTATGGGGATGTCCTAATGCCCAATGTTTTTTACTCATCAGAGTTGTTCAGTCTCCTAGCTGTGTTTGACTTTTTGTGACCCCAAGGACTGCAGCAGGCCAGGCCTCCCTGTCCCTCACCATCTCTCAGAGTTTGCCCAAGTTCATGTCCATTGCATCAGTGATGCCACCCAGCCATCTCATCCTCTGGCACCCTCTTCTCCTCCTACCTTCAATCTTTCCAAGCATCAGAGACCTTTCCAGTGAGTTGGCTGTCCACATCAGTTGACCAAAATACTGGAGCTTCAGCTTCAGCATCAGCCTTTCCAATGAGTATTCAGGGTTGATTTTAAGACTGACCATCAGAAAGGGTTATGTTTCATTTACACTTTTGCATAGTTGAATAGCTTCAAATTATGTAAGTATTATGTCACATTCATATTGACATTCATCTAATGACATGACTGTTCCATTCTTGTCCTTCTGAATTCTAGCATATTTTCTCCTGTTTGGGATGAGTAACTTGCCTCTGGTTTATTCAGAATCTAACGTCTGTTTTATTGTTGATCACCAGTGCCTGTGATAATCTTTGCAACTAAAGAAAAGTCCTCTGGTCCAGCAGCTAACACCCTGTAGGTGGTAGCTTGTCCTCAAAGTATCAGCTCTTCAGCTGACCAGTTTCTGTGTTTAAAAGTGTGGGAAGGAATCCCCAGCAATCTAGCCAGGGTCCAGAGGGTAAGGTCTTTCAAATATGCCACGTCCATGAAAGTTGGAAGATGTAAAGATTCAAGACAATTTCTGGGAGCCTTCTAACAGCAGAGACAAGGCACAGACACCAAAGCACTTCTTTAGGTAAAGTCAGCTCACCAGAGGGCACCAGGGCCATCTGACTGAGCCTGAACCCAAGGATCATCACAGCTGTGACTGCCTGCTGTTTTCATTCTCACACAATGCAGTGTCCTGGGTGAAAATCATTCCCAGCAGGACTTGATCAGGAATACTTCCCCATCCTTCACTCCCAATCTCACTAGTTAATGGAAACTACTGGATGCCTGTGGCTCTCTCTAACAGACATGATAATTTATTCTGGGGCCTCCATTGACTTTCTGGCCTCTACTTTGAAGTGTTAGTCCCTCAGTCGTGTCCAACTCTTTGCAACCCCATGGACTGTAGCACGCCAGGCTTCCCTGTCCTTACCATTTCCTGGACTTTGCTCAAACTCAAGGCCACTGAGTCAGTGATACCATCCAACCATCTTGGTTGGGTCCACACAAATCCATTCCAAAACTGTTTACCAATATTTGGAGACTCTTGATCCCTACCACTCAATAAGTGATAAGTACATAGATAAATTGACTCAACCTGCTGTCAGCTTGGGAGAAGCTCAAATAAATGCCAAAGTTCAGTCATGTCTGACTCTTTGAGATCCCCGTGGATTGTAGCCCACTAGGCTTCTCTGTCCATGGAATTCTCCAGGCAGAAATACTGGACTACCCAGTGCCATTGCCTTCTCCAGGGGATTGTCTCGACCCAGGGATCAAACCTGCATCTCTTGTGTCTCCTGCAATGGCAGGCAGATTCTTTACCACTGGCACCACCATGGTAGAAGACCAAATGAAAGCCAAAGAGAAGGTTGTAAATGGTGGCAGCATCATTTTTCCTACCTGTAATCTGTCAGGCTCAGAGAAAGTCCCACAAATTCTGTTCAAAATTATTTTCTCACTTTGGTTCTGAATTGAGGAAAAAATTTAGTAGGCAAAAGAGAAAAAAAATTACTTTTGCTATGCTTCATTCCATTTTACAAATCCATTACCAAGATCTGATGAGAAAGGAACACCAAAGGCACTTTGTCACCCTTTAGTAGTCACTAATGCTAACCTCATGTGATGAGTTGACTCACTGGAAAAGACTCTGATACTGGGAAGGATTGGGGGCAGGAGGAGACGGGGACGACAGAGAATGAGATGGATGGATGGCATCACCGACTCGATGGACATGAGTTTGAGTGAACTCCGGGAGTTGGTGATGGACAGGGAGGCCTGGCGTGCTGTGATTCATGGGGTCGCAAAGAGTCGGACACGACTGAGTGACTGAACTGAACTGATGTGTTATTGGGCATGGCCTTTTTTAAAATATGTGTATTTTTTGACATATAGTTAATTTACAATGTTCCAGATACATAGCAATGTGATTAAATTATACATATACACATATATTATTTTTAAAATTAATTTCCATTATAGGTTATTACAAGATATTGACTATAGTTCTGTGTGTTATACAGTAAAACTTTGTTGATTATCTTTTTTCTTTTAATTAGAAATCTAGCAACCTATTCATACTAAGTTAAACTAGAGGAATCAGAATGTCACAAAATCTTTCGTTTCACAAAAACTCATAAGTTCTGTGAAATATATATATAATAATACTATTTATATGTAATGTATACAAAAGCCTTTCTACTGTGATTGATAAAGGCTTGAGAAAGAACATCAAAAATAAAGAAAAGATGAGGTGGAGAAATTGGAAAACATAAACTAAATGAAATTGGAGCACTGAATATGAAACAGAAAAAATGAAACAAACTAAAAAATGATCATCATATAGTCCAGTTGTTTTTAAACATGGCTGCTCATTAGAAACATATCTGGAGCTTTGGAGAAAAAAGTACATAGGCATTTGTATTTTTCAAAAAATTCCAAGATAATTTTTATAATCATTTGGATTTAAAAAAGTGATTATAGGTTTTTCTAATAGATAGTAATTTTGGTGATACAGAATTCTATCATTTTTCTGTTGACCAATCCTGATACAATGATATTGAGTAATAGTTACATTAGGGCTTCCAAGGTGGCACCAGTGGTAAAGAACCTGCCTGCCAATGCAGGAAACATAAGGAATGTGGGTCCAATCCCTGGGTCAGGAAGACACCTTGGAGGAGGAAGTGGCAACCCACTCCAGTATTCTTGCCTGGAGAATACCATGGACAGAGTAGCCTGGTGGGCTATGGTCCATGGGGTCACAAAGAGACACGACTGAAGTGCCTGGGATGCATGCAATCACAGTAGTAAAAGATGTTTATCAGCTTTCACAATCAATAGCCAGACAAAAAAATTTAAAAAAGTACAATTTCAAGCGATAATGGGAACTTGATTAACTTAACAATATTAAAAAATTTCATACAATTTCCATACAAAAATGCGTACAAAAATTACATACAACTCAACAGAGTAATGTGGTAAGTGGAAGTGCGTACGGGTATATGTTCTCATTTGCCCAGCCATCTATGTCTTTGGTTGATGCATTTATCTATAAATAGGGCACAGTCATTTTTAAGGCCTTTTCTAAATGGTATCATATCATTAACAAGTTTGGTATGAAAACTATAGAAAAGTTCAATTTTATTTAGAACAATTCAAGTCTTTCCATGAAACCTGTGGCCAATTTTTAACTTAATGGGTCAAGGTTCATTGGGAGGCAGTTCAGAGAACTATCTGACCTCATTATGTTTGCACATTGGGTTTCTTTTGGTGACCACTGTCACTAATTCTCATCTCGCTGGTACTATTATTCTCTGGCTCTAGGATAATACAGAGAACAAAGAACCCTTTGGCTTTATAGAGGAGACATTCACTTTATGTGCAGTTTTTCCCTGGGGGTTTTGTGTCTTAATGTTTAAATTTTGTTAAATGATTCCCTAAATAAAATTTTAACTTTCTAGTCTCTGCCCTTTTAAAATCCCAAAATAACATTTCTGAACAGAATGCTTGATTTTGTCATACCAGTTCTTAAAATAATATATGAGAAAATCTCTAGTAATACTTAGGAGTGTGGATGCTTTATTTTTAAATATTTTTTTTATTTTGAAGCATCTACAAAATACTAAATATTTAATCTGTTATTTAGAAATAGATAAAATTAAACTTCAAGGTTAGTTTCCTATGTATTTAAAATATGTATTATGGAAAGTTTTATGGTATTTGAGAAAAACTTTGAGTGTTTAAATTTGTTTTAAATTATTTTTACAGGATTGCAAATTAACTTTCATAAACTGAGATCCCTAAAGAACTGTGCTGTAAATTCAAAAATTTAATTAACTTAAACTTGGCAAAATTAATTAAACTTGGCAAATTTGCTCCCAAAGCATCACAGCTAGATTCAATAACTTCATGAGTGTTGGTGTGTGCCTCTGCATGTGTGTGTGTGTCTCTGCATGTGTGTGTGTGTGTATTGTTGTTGATTGTATGTGTATGTACTTTCTAGAACTATTTTCTCATTCTTTTTTTAAATGTATAAAAGTGAATTTATTTGCATTCTTCCGTATGTAAAATTGTATATTAATGGAAGATTAAAACATTATTTTACAAATCGTGTAAATATATTTTTACCAAGCGATGTCATAATTACATAGACATGCTGGGAGGATGGTGGGAAAATTAAAATTAATTACACAGAAATATGAATCCATATGTTGACTGTACTCATGAATAAAATATTCTGCTCAAAAATATAACATATACATATTTAGAAAAAAATATTTTGTAATCAAATTTGTTTTATCTATCTAATGTTAGTGAAACCAAACAAGGAAATGACATATGCTTCTCTGGAATGAACTCTGGTTTGTCTTACTCCTTATGCTAATCCATATGCTCTAATTTATATAAATCAATCTGTGGCCAAAACTCTGTCGTGATAGTAATTTAAATATATTTATATGCCATTAAAAATAGCTAAGAAAGAGTATATTTAAACTCAATAATGGAACAATTACCCAAAATGAATATTATGAAACAAAGAAAAATGGGACAGATTTCTTACATGGAAAATGACAATATACATTTATAGTGCAGATTAGGTGCATGAAGATGAAATATTATTTCATGTGAAAGCATTATGTATAAAAATAGACAATGATGAGTTATACAACAACTAGCTGTTTTGTTTTGTTTTTAATTATCACACAGTTCTAGTCCATATTGATCGCTTAGGGCTACTTTTTCCAATCCTTAACTCTCACTGTCAAAATCAGATCTTCTTAAATTAAACACTAAAGTGTGGCCCGTCATCCAGACACCACACAATTCCCCATATGGTGCTGTCATCACATTCCATACACTACTAGCTCAGACTTTGCACATATTCTGTTGCTATGGCCAAAACTGAGTAAATACAGCCTAGGTGAAAGTAAAAGACCCCTGTCATCAGATACATGAATCCCACTCAACTAAGAAGCTTCTTCTCTTTGCCCACATCAAGCACAGGGTTTAACAGCAGGAGCTGTATCTATTTTTTTGCAATTATATTTCTTATTATTGCGTGACATATAATAGATAATAAAAATTAATTGAATAAAAATTCTATTCCTCAACAAAGGGTTTGCTATTATAATGATTAGGGGAAATTCTGCATACAGTTTATCTATCAAATTATGTGTGTTTGTGTGTGTGTGTGTGCGTGTGTGTGTAAATATTTCTCCTTTTTATAAGGCACCAGTTATTCTGGTTTAAAGAGCTTACCTTACTGTAGCATGACCTCATCTTAACTCACTATTTCTGCAAGGATCCTATTTCAAAACAAGGTCACATTCTGAGGTATCAAGGGTTATGACTTAAACATACAAATTTAATGGAGATGGGGTGCACAATTCAATCCATAACAGATGACATATGCTTTTAAAGAAAAATAAACACTATTTCATAAGAGTATAAGTATGGTAACCTGGACTAGGGGGTAAAGGCTGGAGAAAAATTACGGACAGTTTGCCTAGACTTAATGAAGGAAACAGAAAAAGAGAAAGTGAAGATGAATACCAAAAGAGGGAAAAAGTCATCATAGAAATTCTTGAGTTTCAAGGTCATTTTATTCAATGGTGCCCAACCAACACCACAGGAAGCCAGCTCATTAAGACATGGGATGGGCCTATGATATTCAGCAAGCAAAAGACCACTGTTGACTTTTTATACTGTAGTTGGGATGAATATCTATGAACGTTCATAGTGTAGACAACACTTACAAATAGGGAAATGGTCGTGAATGACGTTGAGAGACTAGGTTCACAAGAGAAAATCTAAAGTGCAGGAAAACTTAACGATGAGGCCCAAACATACAGAATGTCAACATGTGCAATTACATGTAAACAGTGCACATTGGTGTCACAGAAAAGGGTTAAAAAAGATAAGTCTAGAAAGCAAGGTGAATTTCACAAAATAAAAATGGGCTAAATAATTGAAGATAGTGCTGCACTCAATATGCCAGCAGATTTGGAAAACTCAGCAGTGGCCACAGGACTGGAAAAGGTCAGTCTTCATTCCAATCCCAAAGAAAGGCCATGCCAAAAAATGCTCAAACTACCGTACAATTGCACTCATCTCACACGCTAGTAAAGTCATGCTCAAAATTCTTCAAGCCAGGCTTCAGCAATACGTGAACCGTGAACTTCCAGATGTTCAAGCTGGTTTTAGAAAAGGCAGAGGAACCAGAGATCAAATTGCCAACATCCGCTTGATCATGGAAAAAGCAAGAGTCCCAGAAAAATATCTATTTCTGCTTCATTGACTATGCCAAAGCCTTTGACTGCGTGGATCACAAAAGACTGTGGAACATTCTGAAAGAGATGGGAATCCCAGACCACCTGACCTGTCTCTTGAGAAACCTGTGTGCAAGTCAGGAAGCATCAGTTAGAACTGGACATGGAATGACAGACTGGTTACAAAGAGGAAAAGGAGTATGTCAAAGTTGTATATTGTCACCCTGCTTATTTAACTTCTATGCAGAGTACATCATGAGGAACGCTGGGCTGGAAGAAGCACAAGCTGGAATCAAGATTGCCGGGAGAAATATCAATAACCTCAGATATGCAGATGACACCACCCTTACGACAGAAAGTGAAGAGGAACTAAAAAGCCTCTTGATGAAAGTGAAAGAGGAGAGTGAAAAGGTTGGCTTAAAGCTCAACATTCAGAAAACAAAGATCATGGCATCTGGTCCCATCACTTCATGGGAAATAGATGGGGAAACAATGGAAACAGTGTCAGACTTTGTTTTTGGGGGGCTCCAAAATCACTGTGGATGCTGATTGCAGCCATGACATTAAAAGACACTTACTCCTTGGAAGGAAAGTTATAACCAACCTAGATAGTATATTAAAAAGCAGAAACATTACTTTGCCAACCAAAGTCCGTCTAGTCAAGGCTATGGTTTTTCCAGTGGTCATGTATGGATGTGAGAGTTGGACTGTGAAGAAAGCTGATCGCCAAAGAATTGATGCTTTTGAACTGTGGTGCTGGAGAAGACTCTTGAGACTCCCTTGGACTGCAATGAGATCCAACCAGTCCATTCTTAAGGAGATCAATCCTGGGTGTTCATTGGAAGGACTGATGCTGAAGCTGAAACTGCAATACTTTGACCACCTCATGCAAAGAGTTGACTCACTGGAAAAGACTCTGATGCTGGAAGGGATTGGGGTCAGGAGGAGAAGGGGATGACAGAGAATGAGATGGATGGATGGCATCACCGACTCGATTGAGGTGGGTTTGAGTGAACTCCGGGAGTTGGTGATGGACAGGGAGGCCTGGCATTCTGTGATTCATGGGTTCGCAAAGAGTCGGACACGACTGAGTGACTGAACTGAACTGAACTGAGCTGATTCTATAATAAGCAGATATGATAAAAGAAAGGTGGAGCAATTTTCTGAAATTTTGGGCAAAGGCAGCAAGTGGGAACAGAGAGGAGACCAATTTTGGAAATATCAACATATAACAACAATTTCTAAAACACATGAAGTATATTCTTCTCAGATTTTTTCACTTAGCAAACTTATAAGACAGATCCTATGAATTAACTGGAAAAATGTCATAAGAAAGTAATCCTGGTAAATGTTTAATCATTCACTTTCTAAAAACAAATATAGGAAAATATGTGATTATGCATATATATGTGTTGACATAGATATGTATGTAGATATGTAAATCTAGGTCTATTATAAATTTATATTTATATCAGTTTAATAAACTGATATATAGGATGTATAACAAACAGCTTGCAAATATTAAGATATACGTTACTCTCCATTAGAAATTTCTTACAGCAAATTGATTCTCACAAAATACTTTTATTGATTTTTGCCAAATTCTTATATAGCCAATCTAGATTATTAGTCAATAAGTGCAATTCCAACATAGATATTGGTCCATATGAATGTTGGTTTCTTAATAAGATGACGACATTGAAATAACATAGGCATTATGTTGGAATTTCGCTAACTCATAGAGTGGAATTTCACTCATTCCTCAACCTGGAATTTTTCTCATTCTTTAAGGTCCTAAGTGATTTCTTTGCTGATTGGATAATAGTCTTTGGATACCAGAGGAATATTTTCTCTGTATTTGAGGTATTCACAATGTAACAGCTGTAGACACAGGGCATATTTTAGGTTTAATTGGCATTATTAACATTTTTCCATCACTTTCTTCAGTCTGAGCATCGTGTTCAGTCATGTCTGACTCTCTGTGACCCCATGTACTGTAGCTCACCAAACTCCTCTGTCCGTGGAATTTTCCAGGCAAGAATACTGAAGTGGGTTGCCAGTTCCTACTCCAGGGCATCTTCCCGACCCAGGTATCAAACCTGCGTCTCCTACATCTCCTGCATTGGCAGGTGGATTTTCAGTCTAAACAATCAAAAAATAAGTTGGGGACTCCACGTTGATGAAGGCGTTTAGGATCTCAGAGAAAGAGAGATTATGGAAGCTCCACATGCCATCTCTTCAGAACCTGCCCTAGGTATCTCTTTCATTTGGCCGCTCTTGAGTTGTATCCTTTATAGTTAACAAGTGATTATATATATATCAACCTGCTATCACTAAACGCAAAGTTGGGAAAGGATACACCACATTATATAATGCTTTCACCATATAGATGCACTTATATATATATATAAAACCTCAAAAGCATAGATATAGTAAAATAATTAGAAAGCCATGAGTACTAGAATATACCAGGTGGCTCAGTGGTGAAGAATCCACCTGCCAATGCAGGAGCCACAGAGCACTTGAGTTCGATCCCTGGGTTGGGTTGGGATGATCACCTGGAGAAGGAAATGGCAACCCACTCTAGTACTTTTGCCTGGAAAACCCCATGAACAGAAGAGCCTGGAGGGCTATGGTCCATGGGATCACAAAGTTGGACACAGCCTGAGCATGCAGGTATACTCAATAGTCATTACTTTAGCTCTTAAATTAAGTGCAGGATTGTATTACTTCAGTTCAGTTGCTAAATCGTGTCAACCCTTTGCGACCTCATGGACTGCAGCACACCAGGCTTCTCTGTCCATCACCAACTCCTGGAGCTTACTCAACCTCATGTCCATCGAGTTGGTGATGCCAGCCAACCATTTCATCCTCTGTCGTCCCCTTCTCCACCTGCCTTCAATCATTACCAGCATCAAGGTCTTTTCCAATGAGTCAGTTCTTCACATCAGGCCAAAGGAATGGAGTTTCAGCTTCAGCATCAGTCCTTCCAATGAACATTCAGGACTGATTTCCTTTAGGATGGACTGGTTGGATCCCCTTACTGTTCAAAGGACTCTCAAGAGTGTTCTCCAACACCACACAGTGCAAAAGCATCAGTACTTCAGTGCTCAGCTTTCTTTATAGTCCAACTCTCACATCCATACATGACCACTGGAAAAACCATAGCTTTGACTAGATGGACCTTTGTTGGTAAAGTAAGGTCTCTGCTTTTTAATACACTGTCTAGGTTTGTCATAGCTTTTCTTCCAAGGAGCAAGCATCTTTTAATTTCATGGCTACAGTCACCATGTGCAGTGATTTTGGAGCCCCCCAAAATAAACTTTGTCACTGCTTCCATTGTTTCCCCATCTATTTGCCATGAAGTTATGGAACCAGATGCCATGATCTTAGTTTTCTGAATGTTGAGTTTTAAGCCAACTTTTTCCTCTCTCCTCTTTCACTTTCATAAGAGGCTCTTTTGTTGCTCTTCACTTTCTGCCATAAGGGTGCTGTCATCTGCATATCTGAGGTTATTGATATTTCTCCCGGCAATCTTGATTCAAGTTTGTGCTTCATCCAGTCCAACATTTCTCATGATGTACTCTTCATAGAAGTTAAATAAACAAAGTGACAATATACAGCCTTGAAGTATTCCTTTCCCTATTTGAAACCAGTCTGTTGTTCCATGTCCAGTTCTAACTGTTACTTCTTGACCTGCATACAGATTTCTTGGGAGATAGATAATGTGGTCTGGTATTCCCATCTCTTGAAGAATTTTCCACAGTTTGTTGATCTACGCAGTCAAAAGCTTTGGCATAATCAATAAAGCAGAATTAGACGCTTCTCTGGAACTCTCTTGCTTTTTCAATAATCCAGTGGATGTAGGCAATTTGATCTCTGCTTCCTCTGCCTTTTCTAAATCCAGCTTGAACATCCGGAAGTTCACAGTTCATGTACTTTTGAAGCCTGGCTTGGAGAATTTTGAGCATTACTTTGCTAGTGTGTGAGATGAGTGCAATTGTGCAGTAGTTTGAGTATTCTTTGGCATTGCCTTTCTTTGGGATTGGAAAGAAAACTGACCTTTTCCAGTCCTGTGGCCACTGTGCTGAATTTTCCAAATTTGCTGGCATACTGAGTGCAGCACTTTCACAGCATCATCTTTGAGGATTTTAAATGGCTCAATTAGAATTCCATCACCTCCACTAGCTTTGTTTGTAGTGATGCTTCCTCAGGGCCACTTGACTTTGCATTCCGGGATGTCTGGCTCTAGGTGAGTGATCACACCATCGTGGTTATCTTGGTCATGAAGATCTTTTTTGTACAGTTCTTCTGTGTATTCTTGCCACCTCTTCTTAATATCTTCTGCTTCTGGTAGATCCATACCATTTCTGTCCTTTATAGGATTGTATTATTTGATCTCTAATAATGATCATGTTTAACAATTAGCTCAAAAACTCTTGAAAAATCATTAATGAGCTATCATGAGCCTGTTCACGATACCACTTTCATATAACACTGGAAAAAACTCATACTGACATTACCACGACTCCAACTAGCATCAGGACACAAACTCTAGATACTGGAGAGGGATCACACTTCAATAAAAGGGCAAAAACTGAGCACTGTTATATCAAACTATGGATGGTGTTTGGTTGTTAAATGTTTAAATCTGAAAATAGTCAGGTGAGGCAAATACAGAAAGATTCAGTATTTCTCTAAAGAAATACCGGAACACAAAATTTTCTAAAGAAATTCCCCAAAGAATTGTTCTTGTTGTTGTTTAGTCTCTAAGGCATGTCTGACTCTTTTGCAACCCTGTGGACTGTAGCCCAAACAGGATCCTCTGTCCACGGGATTTCCCAAGCAAGAATACTGGAATAGGTAGTCATTTCCTTCTCCCGAGGATCTTCCCAACCCAGGAATCAAACCCGTATTTCCTGCATTACAGGCAGATTCTTTACCACTGATCCACCACAGAAGCCCCAGCAAAGAATTATCCAGTCCAAAAAGTCCCCTTTGACCTATACATTGATAAATTTCAAAACTATATCTCCAGGTCAAAGAAGAACTTGAAACCTGCATCTCCCTTTATCCATTGCCCATGTTCAGTTTAGAATTCTACAGGCATCTCACATGGAATGTATGGAAGACAAAATTTATTATCTCTTTCCCAAATCTGCTTCTTTCCATGTAGTCTCTAGTTTTGCAAAAAGAAAGCATATTTCAATCTAGTAAAATCCAGTCTACACCATCTCTTTTATGTGTCATGTCTAATTAGCCTATAGGTCCTATAGTTCTGTCTTCAATGCTTCTCTCAAAGGCACTTCTGTGCCTCAGTGCTAATATGCATCATATCATATCATGTCAAGAACTTCTTAATTGATTATCATTTTTCCAGCTTTAGGACCATTTCAGTCAGTATTCTTGCCTGGAGAATCCCCATGGACAGAGGAGCCTGGAAGGCTGCAGTCCTTAGGGTCACAAAGAATCAGACACAACTGAGTGACTAGGCACAGCACAAGCCATATTCTTATACTTCATTTATAGACATATTTCTAAAATAAAAACCTGAGTATGTATTTCCTTTTGGAAAAATTTATAATGGTTTTGGAAAACATTTGGTCTCCTTAATACAGATTCAAATATTTCGTGACTACCAGTATCAGGTTGACCATGCCAAATTTCAGCTTTCCTGAAAAATGAATATTGAGAGGAGCATTCCCTCTGTTTTCATGTAATTACCCATGATATCATCTTACCACTTTGCCCCCATTCCCCAGCTGCATGATTAACATTCATTCATTCATCATCACACAATGGAAACACTGCCTGTTTTCTAATAGAATGGCAATATTTTTTAACAATAATGCTAGTATGACTAAACTGTCATTCTTACATACTGTTGATAGATTTATAAATACTAACAACCATTTGAAAAATAATTTGACATTTAAAATGTTAATATTCTTACTTTTGGCAATATTAGCATTCATTTTACACATAAGGTTCATATAAATGTACAAAGATATATTTGGGAAAAAAAGTGACCTTTTTTAGCATTACTTGTTAAGGCAAAAAATTGGAATCAATTCAACATGATGACTTTAAAATATGCAAATTAACATCTCGAAATAACTTGTAGGCATTTTAAAATGTGGTAGATTTGTGTCTATTGACCTGAAAATCTACACTATAATGCTGGAAGAGAGAGGAGCAGTATGTTAGTATTTGCAGATGATCCCACCATCAGCAAAAGAAAAAGTTTATCTTCACTTTTTAAATGTTGTTGTTGTTCCATCACTAAGTCATGTCTAACTCTTTGCGACCTCATGGACTGTACACACCACGCTCCACTATCCTCCACTGTCTCCCAGATTTTGCTCAGATTCATGTCCATTGAGTCAGTGATACAGAATATCTATCTCATCCTCTTTCATCCCCTTCTCCTCCCACCTTCAATCTTTCTCAGCATCAGTCTTTTCTAATGAGCCTGTTCTTTACATCAGGTGGCCAGAGTATTGGAGTTTCAGCTTCAGCATCAGTCCTTCCAATGAATATTCAGGGTTGATTTCCTTAAGGATTGACTGGTTTAATCTACATGAAGCCCAAGGGACTCTCAAAAGTCTTCTCCAGCACCACAGTTTGAAAGTATCAATTCTTCAACACTCAACCTTTTCTATGGTCCAAATCTTACAACCGAACATGACTACTGGAAAAACAATAGAGTTGACAATATGCACCTTTTTTGGCAAAGTAACATCTCTGCTTTTTAACACATTATCTAGGTTTGTCATAGCTTTTCTTCCAAGGTGCTAGCCTGTTTTGATTTCTTGGCTGAGGTCACCCTCCACAGTGATTTTGGAGCTCTATAAAATAAAATCTGTCACTGCTTCTACTTTTTCCCCTTCTACTTGCCATGAAGTGATGGGACCGGATGCCATGACCTTAGTTTTTTGAATGTTGAGCTTTAAGCCAGTTTTTTCACTCCTCTTTCACCCTCACCAAGAGGCTCTTTAGTTTCTCTTTGCTTTCTGCCATTAGAGTGGTATCATCCTCATATCTGAGGTTGTTGATAGTTCTCCCAGCAATCTTGATTCCAGCTTGTGATTCATCCAGCCTGGGGTTTCACATGATGTACTCGGCATAGAAATTAAATAAGCAGGGTGACAGCCTGCTTATACAGCCTTGACATTTTCCTTTCCCAATTTTGAACCAATCAGTTGCTCCATGTCTGATTCTAACTGTTACTTCTTGACCCACATTCAGGCTTCTCAGGAGACAGGTAAGGTGGTCTGGTTCTCCCATCTCTTTAAGAATTTTCTACAGTTTGTTTTGACCCACATAGTCAAAGGCTTTAGCATAGTCAATGAAGAAGTAGATGTTTTTTTCTGGAACTCTGTTGCTTTCTCCATGTTCCAATGAATGTTGGAAATTTGATCTCTGGTTCCTCTGCCTCTTTGAAACCAAGTTTGTACATATGGAAATTCTCAGTTCATGTACTGATGAAGCCTAGCTTGAAAGATTTTGAGCATGACCTTGCTAGCATGAGAAATGAGTACAATCATACAGTAATTTGAACATTCTTTGACACTGCCCTTCTTTGGGATTGAAATGAACTTTTCAATCTCAATTTCCAAACTTTGGATGGAAAGGACTTTTCCAGTTCTATGGCTACTGCTGAGTTTTCCAAAGTTACTGACATATTGAGTGGAGCACTTAAACATAATCTTTTAGGATTTTAAACTTTTAAAATAAAAACTTTTAATGTGTTCATTATATGTTTTTGTTCATGAATAGGTGAAAGCAGATAGTATTTGGATATAACAAAACAGAAACAGACTCACCGATACAGAGAACAGTGGTTACCACAAAGGAGGAATGACATAGGGAAGGGTATAAACTGGAAATCATAAAATAATGAGCTACAGAGATGAAATGTACAATAAAAGGAACATAGTCAATATTTTACAACTTTTCATGTCATGTAATCCATAAAAGTATCAAATCACTATGTTGTATACATGAAACTAATGTAACATTGTAAATGGTCTATATTTTAATTAATAAATAACTAAAAATAAAACACCTTTATTTTGGAATAATTTTAGATTTACAGAAATCACAAAGTTAGTACAAAGAATTTGTGGATACCCCCCACCAAATTTGTCCCATTTTTACAATATATATCTCAACTCCCCCCTCAAAACAACATAGATATATAACTCTCAACTGAAACCTAAATTTTATACAGATTTCATGTATTTTCCGATAACATTTTTTCTCTGCTTCAAGATTCAATCCAGGGACCCCGGTACATTTAGATTTTTCATTTTTGGCTTAAAGTCTTCTGCTTGTTTTTCTTTCTCAAAATGCACATACATGTTCAGCAGTATTAATAATGGCTCAAGTGTCACTCTCTGAAATTCTTCCCTGTCAGAATTGAAAGAATTTCTTTAGTTCCCAAAGAATTTTAATTATCCAACAAACACTCATTATAATCATCAATGTTCTTTTCCATCTCCACAACTAGTTTTAATTAGGCAACTCTGAAGTAGAAGTTTTCAGAAGTATTAGTTCATCTTATTTCTTCATATAACAATACCCCTGGTGAAGCCAATATGCAAGCACATTAATTTAAAAAGCACAATAAACTAAACAAATAATAAATACCAAATATTGCAATAACAGAACCAAAGTATTAAATTACATAAAATATTCATAACTGAATCTTTATAGGTGATCATGATATCACTGAGTGCTAAGAGGAAATGTACAAACCTCACCAGCTGAGGATCAGGACCAACTAACAAAATTTCTACCTACAATGAATTGGGTCATAAAATGAATTCATTTCAATGTCACACAAATTCTCATTAAAACACAATAATAGGATGTGATCGTCAGAGATAACATGCACACAGCAAAGCAACACTGCTGTTCACTTTACAGTGAGTGACAGACATTAACATTAACCACTGAAAGATCTTAGTTGAGAATTGTTAAATGTTCTTTCACAAGAGAATGCTCCAGGAGCTATTTTACTGATTAAGGATTTTAGAAAATCTTTCCAAAAGAGTGTGTCTATGACCACTGGACTTTTCTGTACTCACTTTATTAACAAATGAAGAAAGGAAGGATCACAGAGATGAGAAAACTTGCTCAGGGTGGCATACCTAGTCAGTGGCGGAGCGGTACCGCCAAAAGCGGTTTTTGCATTGCTCTTACTACCTAAGAAACTGAGGCGGTCTGAGTGTAAAAGAATCGGCCTGCCAATACAGGAGAGGTAAGAGACATGGGCTGGATCCCTGGGTGGGGAAGATCCCCTGAAAGAGAGCACAGCAAACCACTCCAGCATTCTTGCCTACAGGATCCCATGGACAGAGGAGGCTGGACGGCTACAGTCCATGCACACAATTGAAGCTATTTATCACTCAGTCAGGAAACTGAAGCTCGGCTTTAAATTCACTATGTGCAAGGGTCATAGAATAAATCAAAGTAATACAAGGAAATTTCTAAAGCAGAAGGTTTATTTTACATAGATAAGAGTTATGGTCATTTGACACACATAGGAACAGCCAAACGGTCAAATATCTTTTTTTTTTCCCCCAAAGTTTTAGACTAGAGTTGAAAGACATGGAAGTGCAGCCTGTATCTCAATTATGATGAGGAGTAGTTGGTTAGGCTGGTGATGGATTTGAAGCGTGTCGTCCACTGGAAAACACTGTTCTCCAGGATTGCTGATTCAGCACAATTATGAGTTCAGTTCATTTCATTCGCTCAATCGTGTCCGACTCTTTGCGACCCCATGAATCGCAGCACCCCAGGCCTCCTTGTCCATCACCAACTCCCGGAGTCCACCCAAACTCATATCTATTGGGTTGGTAATGCCATCCAACCATCTCATCCTCTGTCATCCCCTTCTTTTCCTGCCCTCAATCTTTCCCAGCATCAGGGTCTTTTCAAATGACTCACCTCTTCGCATCAGGTGGCCAAAGTATTGGAATATCAGCTTCAGCATCAGTCCTTCTAATGAACACCTAGGACTGATCTCCTTTAGGATGGACTGGTTGGATCTCTTTGAAGTCCAAGGGACTGTCAAGACTTCAGTTCAGTTCAGTCACTCAGTCGTGTCCGACTCTTTGCGACCCCATGAATCACAGCATGCCAGGCCTCCCTGTCCATCACCAACTCCCGGAGTTCACTCAAACTCATGTCCACAGAGTCGGTGATGCCATCCAGCCATCTCATTCTCTGTCGTCCCCTTCTCCTCCCACCCCCAATCCCTACTAGCATCAGACTCTTTTCCAGTGAGTCAACTCGTCGCATGAGGTGGCCAAAGTATTGCAGTTTCAGCTTTAGCATCAGTCCTTCCAATGAACACTCAGGATTGATCTCCTTTAGAATGGACTGGTTGGATCTCCTTGCAGTCCAAGGGACTCTCAAGAGTCTTCTCCAGCACCACAGTTCAAAAGCATCAATTCTTCGGCGTTCAGCTTTCTTCACAGTCCAACTCTCACATCCATACATGACCACGGGAAAAACCATAGCCTTGACTAGACGGACCTTGGTTGGCAAAGTAATGTCTCTGCTTTTTACTATGCTATCTAGGTTGGTCATAACTTTCCTTCCAAGGAGCAAGCGTCTTTTAATTTCATGGCTGCAATCAGCATCTGCAGTGATTTTGGAGCCAAAAAAAATAAAGTCTGACACTGTTTCCACTGTTTCCCCATCTATTTCCCATGAAGTGATGGGACCAGATGCCATGATCTTTGTTTTCTGAATGTTGAGCTTCAAGCCAAGACTTAGTGTGAGGCTAACTGGGACATTCTGCATAAGATCTGCAAAGTGGAAGTGAGGCAGCAGTGTGTTCCTGAGATCAGAGATGGGCACCTTGCGCAGCTGGTCACCGTCCTTGCTTACCCACACTCACCTGCTTCATGCCAGGAGACCTCTGCCCACAGCTCCTTCAGCTCATGCCAAACCTGCTGTATCAGCCTCTCCAGTGCTTCCCCCCACCACCCCGCAAGTTGCATAGAACTCCCTGAGCCCAAGAGCTTCTCCCACAGGACGCCCCACCAGGGAAGTAGGAGTCTGGGAAACTGAGAGATCAATGTAGGTGTCAGTACATTCTAAATTCCATTTTGCCCCATCATTTCTGGTTCAGCTTTATCCATGAGTCCCTCCATTCTTTGCATTTTCCCTTCCAGACTACCAACCCTGTGGACCTCAGCCCAGTGTCTCGTAGAGAAACATCAGCAGCACATATATTGTGTAACTAGACCCACACTTGCGTAAAGTCAAATCCCTTATTACATACATAGCCTCTGGGGTCTCTTTTTCTTACTGAACTCTAAAAATGGCCCATAAAAAATTTTGGGGGTTTACAAACAGGAAGGAGAAAGACTTAAAAACAAACAAGTGCATTTTACGACTCTTGGGAGCAACTTTCTATTTGTCATATTGTATACTGCTCTACTCAAGAATCACAGAATAAAAAGTGTAATAGATTGGTTTAAACAAACAAAAACAAACTCAGTTCCTAACTGGAATACAAACCATTGAACTGTGATCACAGCAATGGCAGAACACCCATGATGATGTGTTAGTTTCAAATATTCTCAAACAAATAAAAACAGTCTTAAACCACCCAAGAAGTAAAATATATTAAAACACCTTCAAAAAGGAAAACTGCAGACATTGGTACCCTGTGGTTATTTTAATTTTTAAGGAGTATATAACTCTTATGTATTTTTTCCTTTTATCTAATTTGAGATAAGAATGTAACTTAAAAATTATTCTTCATTAGGACACAATTCTGATTTTGTGCAGTACAATTAATTTTCTTTTCAGTGCAGCTTAAGAAGGAAATATATCAAGCTAGTTCTTGCCCTTCTAAATAGTAGATAAACTGTGTGCCCGTCTGTCAGTTTCTGCTTCTTTCTCTGAATTACAGACCAGTGAGCTCTCTGGGTTGAGTGATCTGTTTATAGTGGATCTTGAGTTTGTCAGTACATTTTACTAAGTATTTCCACTAGAAACAAAACTGTCATAGCTATTCTTTTCTCTTCACCCCCCCCTAAAAAGAAAAAAGAAAATGAATCATAAGGTTACTGTCAGTTTCTGACCTTGAGACACATAAACTAATATTGGCTAAAAAACAAATTTCTTTCATGTATATTAACTTACTTAATGAAGCTTGGTTATTTGGAGACTTTCTGTCATGTAAAACAGGAGTGATCGTGGCATTTTAGTCATACATTGGCATTTAAAATTTCCAACTTAAACAGCTTCTGTCTTTGGTACATCAAAATGACAAGGTATCGTTAAAACTAACTGTTTACTACCAAGTATATTGGAACAGAGTGAATGAAACAAAAGTAAGGATGGAAGAAATCAATTATTAAGAACTAATTCATCCAAACTTGAAAGCAGAAACTATATCTACACACCCTTCAGTTGTGTCCAACTCTTTGCAACCTTATGGACTGTAGGCCACTAGTCTCCTCTGTCCATGGAATTCTCCAGGCAAAATACTGGAGTGGGTTGCCATGCCCTCCTCCAGGGGAACTCTCCAATCCAGGGATAGGAACCCACATCTCTTATGTCTCCAGCATTGGCAAACAGGTTCTTTACCACTAGCATAAGCTGGGAAGCTCCTCTTGAGCCTACAGCAAAATATGTCAAATGCACTGCTAAAATGAAGTGTTAGTCACTTAGTGGTTCTGACTCTTTGTGACCCCTTGGACTGTAGCCCACCAGGCTCCCTCCCCTGTCCATGGAATTCTCTAGGTAAGTATACTGGAGTGGGTTGCCATTTCCTTCTCCAAGGGATTTTCCCAACCCAGGGATCAAACTCGGTCTCCTGCTTTGCCAGCAGACCCTTTACCATCTGAGCCACTAGGGAAGCCCCAAATGCACTGATGATATAGCATATATTTGCCTTTCCATTAAAAAAAAGGATTGATAATAATAAAATGTGGGCAAGATATTGAATAAAACCTCATGTCTCTTTCTGTGAGGAGTCATGTTTGGATTTCTATCTATTAATATTTAATGGCTAGTATTGTACACCTGGGACTTGACCTCCACTTCTGAGACCTTTCTAAGCCTTATACATTTTCCTCTTTTACCTTCCTTGTTCTTCCTTAGGTCAAGTTTTGTTGACTATTTAAAAACAAAAACAAAAAATAAACAAGTGAATTGACTATTTACTTACAAAGAAGGGCAGTAAGGAGACTTTATCAGGGACCCCTTAAATTTCCTTTTTTCCTGGCAAAATGTCTTACTACATGGTTCAGTTTATCCTATCAGAAGTGTGTCAAGGAAGACCACTGAAGGCCCTGAGATTTTACTCTACTTGAATAATCACAAGTTAGCCTGTTTTATTTTAACAGAAGCTGACCAGAGACCCAAGACTCCTGGGACGGAAACAAAGAACTTCACTATTCACAGCACAGCAGGAAGCAGGCGCCTCATGCTTGTGTGTGTTCCTTTTGCTCTCCAAGTTTCATGGGGTGAAACAGAGGGGCCCAAGTGGATGTTGTGCTTGCAGAGGATCTACATCACAGCTGAGGGATCTCAAGCTTAGAAAACTTCAATTGTTAATAGCATGAGCTGCAAGGAAACCTGACCTTTGCTCCAGAGGTGAAGTTATTTCTCTCTCCAGGGTTGCTTGCTACACAAATACATTTGGGGAAATAGCTGATAGGAAAGATTGTCAGTGCTTCTGTTCTGAAGATGTGAAAACCTGTGGAAAGTATCATGGAGAATTATCTTCCAACAAAAGTTATACTGGACTTAGTTCAACATTTTCATAATATGAAGAGCAGGCATCTGCCTAACCTTAAACTCAAAAAGTGTGAAATAGCAAACAGAAGTGCTCTTTAGCAGGATAGGACTAATCCAAGTAATTTATTAAGCTTCCAATTACATATGGCCTTGTATTAGAACTATACCAAGCAAATTACCTGTTAAAAACATTTCCTTCCTTAACTACTTCATTTAACATCAAACGAGAGTAATGATCTAGAAATATGTTTATTCCAATTGCTTTGAATATAAAACTCTGCCTTAGGAGCAGGATCATTAGGCATATTTAAAGTGTGAACAGAGAAATAAAGAAAGATAGGTGGATAGATAGATGATAGTTTTGGGGTTTTTTTTAATTGCACATAATGCAAAGCATTCATTGAAGATAGGCTGATGGCCTTTTTTTTGTGCTATGTTCTTGAGGTGAAAGGAGAAGGGTTATTGAATTGGAAGATATGATTGCTACTAGCGAGGACTCATTTTCTCTATGTCAACAGACAAAATTGTGTTTACTCCTTAGGCTGTGTTCACAGATACATATTGGAATGTCTGAACTCACTCAGAAGAAGAATAAAAATAAATTTAATTAAAGTTATGTTGGCAGTTTTATTTAAATTGTGGAAAAATAAGCAACTTGACTTTTCCATGAGATTTCTGTGCATTATAAGAGTTTAATCTTGCCGGTGTTTTTTCACATTGGTTGACATTTTTTCAAATACTAGGTTTTTGGCTTTTTCATATTATCTGGTTTACCTGTATGGAACATATGGTTATACATCTGCTCTTTATGGAGTTATTCAGATTATAGATGTGATACATTTTTGAATCACATAAATATAGATGGAATCCAGTGTTGACACCACGGTGAGTTAAGTCACCACAACAGAGCCAAGCGTCTGAGAGCCTCTGAGGAGGTGCAGAGTGTGAAACCTTCACCCACAGGTGCACATTTCAGCAAAAATGAATGGGAGTAAGGAAAGAGGCAGGAGTCATGATCAATACTGTATTCACGGCTGATTGAGAAAGAGGGAAAGAGAGGAGACTCTTCCTTTCTGTCCCGAGGAAAGTCATCTCTCCTGAATCTCCACTCTGAGCAAAGTAAACAGCCCACCCACAAAGAGTTTTAGGGGCATCTCATTCTATTTTACCTCCTACAATATGTTCTGACTTGGTAATTCTATCTGTTTTATAGTCCTGCAAGTTAGCATCTATCTTTTCTCTGTAAATAGGATAAATACTTGGAATTTAGCTATTATATACAGGTCTCTGTATTTGATTGTTTTACTGAAACAAAAACTTAGAATTGAATATTTTAAACTGCATACATTTTATAGTTGAAATATTCTGTATTTAAGATATTTATAGGAGAAGGAAATGGCAACCCACTCCAGTATTCTTGCCTGGAGAATCCATGGACGGAGGAGCCTGGTGGGCTATAGTCCACGGGGTCACAAAGAGTCAAACATGACTGAGCGAGTTCACTTCTATAAGCTGTAAAAGTTTTCCCATGAAACTCACATTATGTGTGTGTGTGTGTGTGTGTGTGTGCAATGACTGGAGTCACTGAAAGTTAATACCTCAATGAAAATCTAACAATTATTTTATTTTCTGTAAGGTTCCTAAAAAGTACAAAGATCACTTTACTTGAGAAACTCCTACACACATATATCCATCCTGAAGTATAAAGTACATGAAAAGTAATTAATACACCTGAAAGAATTTGAGGAGAATATGCTTTATTTGGTTGCAAATTCATCAAGCAAGTAGGTTGTTTATTTCCATAAGTTCAACAATACTTTTATGTACTTTAATGATGCTTAAAAAAAAAAAAGCCTCCAGCACAGAATATGCAAGTTCCTTGAGTTGGCAGAGCCTAGGCAGCATGGTGATTGACAGCTGGGAGAATTTCTGTGATTGGCAGGAGACGACGATTCCCTCCAGGGGGACACTTTGCATGCTGGCACTAAAAATCATGCCAACCTCTCTCTCTTACTTCTTCTTCCAAAATCTTTTATTAGTAAATTTGTCCTGCTGTTCTACCCGAACCACTAAACACCTTATAGGCTGGCTTCTCCAGAAAGGAGAAAATAAGATATTAGCTGAAGGAGGACTGCATTCAACATCAGCACCTCAAAGGTGAATCACAGTGACACGTCAGAAAGCCAGGTCAAATTTCCAGGGGAAAAGCTGAAAAGATTTCCTCTTATTTCTAAAAGGGTGCAAAATATTCTAAATCTCCTCTGTAACTGTTCTCTTACTTCTCCAGTTCTCTCTGACAAGGGAAAGGTCCAGGACATAGCTAGTGGTCAAGAGAAGAAAGATCTAAAACATCCTTCTAATCTCCATTCTTTTCTTTTCTTTTCTTTTTGATTGGATGATAAGTACTTTGCAATATTGTGATGGTTCTTGCCATATCCAAACTTTTGTATTCTTACTTAGAAAAAGAATGAAGATCTCTCCTGATCTCCAAATTTTTTTTCTAAGTAAGAACACAAAATCGTGAATACGAGACATACCCATTTTCTCCATTCTTCATTTTCTAACGTAAAAACATTGGGAAAATATACATTAGGCTCCAGCCACACTGGCCTTCTTTATCTTTCTCAAACATTCCAGTCATTCTTGGGTTTGCAACAGCTATATTTTGGGGAGTCAGAAATGCTCTTGTGCATGCTCATTCGCTTCAGAAGTAGCTGACTCTGCAACCCTATGAACTGTATACTGACAAGCTCCTCTGTCCCTGGGATACTCCACGAAAGAACACTGGAGTGGGTTGCCATGCACTCCTCCAAGGGATCTTCCTGATCCAGGAATTTAACTCGCTTCTCCTATGTGTCTTGCATTGGCAGGTGGGTTCTTTACCACTAGCTCCACCTGGGAAGCCCAGAAATGCTCTTAGCAAACACTTAGTTATTTAATATGTTCTACTCTTACGAATAAATGAAGCAAAATAGGATACTAAGCAATTCTGCACTAAGCTTTATTATTAAATGCATTAAGCAAAAATATTTACAAGTTACTCAGGGATTTCTTCTATTTTATGGAAAACTAAATCTATCCTTCCCTTTCCCCCAGACAAGAATCATTATGTTTTTTGATATATTTAATGTAGCTAATTCCTAGATTTCCCTAAATATTTTCTGTACCTAAAGAGAAGAGCCATTTCAAAAAATTCAACTTCCCTCCAGACCTATTCTAATTCTTAAATAGACCTGATGGGATAAAATATGGAAAGGATGGAGGAAAAGATTGAGCTGTGTGAATTAATTCTGCTTGCAAAATAATGTGAAGTAGCATCTCCAACTTAAATGCACTTAAGAATGTTTCTGTCCCTTGGTGTTAGGAGCTAGGTTATAGAATTTCTGACAATTAATATTTGACCTTGAGAAATGGGGATGGAGGGGGAGAAGATTCTATATTCCAAAGAATAAAATGTCTGCAATTTATACTGGAGAATAAATGGGGAAGGGAACTTGGAGAGCTCTGACCCACCTCTAAGGCTTGGCAGGAATCCTCTTGACTTTGAAAAGTATAAAGCAAGAGGCTGGATTTAATGTATGGGCCATGAGTAGAATTTCCAGAAAGAAGAGTAAGGCTTGAATGGTGGAAATTAGAAAAAGGAAGTCAGTTCAGTTCAGTCAGTGGTGTCCGACTCTTTGAGACTCCGTGGACTGTAGCACGCTAGGCTTCCCTTCCATCACCAACTCCTGGAGCTTGCTCAAACTCAAGTCCTTTGAGTTGGTGATGCCATCCAAACATTTCTTCCTCTGCCATCCCCTTCTCTTCCAGCTTTCCATCTTTCCCAGAAAAAGGAGAGAATAACTCTCAAAGACAGAAACAGAGAAAAGACCAGGGTAGATATTCTAGAACACTCTGAACATAAATACAGCTTCTGAGGCACAAGTAATCAATTATTTGATGTGCAATTTAAAATACTTCTCTCCTGGTTTAAATGTTTCTCTTGGTACCATTTGGTAGAGCCTGATACTTTCTAGAGCTTTCCCTAATAGAGTTCTAGAGAAGAAAACACCAGGAAATGAAGAGAAGCATAGCCCACTCCGTGTATTCCTCTCAGTTCAGTTCAGTTCAGTCGCTCAGTCGTGTCTGACTCTTCGCGACCCCATGAATCACAGCACACCAGGCCTCCCTGTCCATCACCAGCTCCCGGAGTTCACTCAAACTCATCTCTATCGAGTCGGTAATGCCATCCAGCCATCTCATTCTCTGTTGTCCCCATCTCCTCCCACCCCCAATCCTTCCCAGAATCAGAGTCTTTTCCAGTGAGTCAACTCATCTCATGAGGTGGCCAAAGTATTGGAGTTTCAGCTTCAGCATCAGTCCTTCCAATGAACACCCAGGATTGATCTCCTTTAGAATGGACTGGTTGGATCTCCTTGCAGTCCAAGGGACTCTCAAGAGTCTTCTCCAGCACCACACTTCAAAAGCATCAATTCTTCGGCGATCAGCTTTCTTCACAGTCCAACTCTCACATCCATACATGACCACGGGAAAAACCATAGCCTTGACTAGATGGACCTTGGTTGGCAAAGTAATGTCTCTGCTTTTTAATATACTATCTAAGTTGGTCATAACTTTCCTTCCAAGGAGTAAGCGTCTTTTAATTTCCTGGCTGCAATCAGCATCTGCAGTGATTTTGGAGCCCAAAAAAATAAACTGACACTGTTTCCACTGTTTTCCCATCTATTTCCCATGAAGTGATGGGACCAGGTGCCATGATCGTTTTCTGAATGTTGAGCTTCAAGCCAACATTTTCACTCTCCTCTTTCACTTTCATCAAGAGGCTTTTGAGTTCCTCTTCACTTTCTGCCATAAGGATGGTGTCATCTGCATATCTGAGATTATTGATATTTCTCCCGGCAATCTTGATTCCAGCTTGTGCTTCTTCCAGCCCAGCGTTCCTCATGATGTACTCTGCATAGAAGTTAAATAAGCAGGGTGACAATATACAACCTTGACGTATTCCTTTTCCTATTTGGAACCAGTCTGTCGTTCCATGTACAGTTCTGACTGTTGCTTCCTGACCTGCATACAGGTTTCTCAAGAGGCAGGTCAGTTGGTCTGGTATTCCCATCTCTTTCAGAATTTTCCACAGTTTATTGTGATCCACACAGTTCCTCTCAGCTGGCCCCAAAGACAGGAAAAGGCCAAATGATGAAGAGTTGTTTGTTGAGCAGCTTCAGTGGGTGAGCAGCAGGGAAGTGAGCAATGGTTTATGGTAGAGCAGAGAACAGGGTAAGGGTGTTGTGTGGGAGCAGCCAAGAACCAGACACAGTGAGGGCACAAGCAATGAGACAACCCTTCTTTTCTTTCTAAGGTAATAAATGGAAGGAATCATCAATTACAGAGGGGAAAACTGTCCCGTGGGTTACCTGTGCTGCAAAATAGCATGCTTCACAGTTAGAGATTTTTATCAAACATCAGCAATAATATGTATCAAAGGTTCACCACTTTGATATAATTGATGTGTTCATCTGTAAAGAAACTGCCTGCCAATGCAGGAGACATGGGTTTAATCCCTGGTCCAATAAGATCCCCCAGAGAAGGAAATGGCAACCCTCTCCAGTATTCTTGCCTGGAAATCCCCATGGACGGAGGAGCCTGGTAGACTACAGTGCATGGGGTCACGAAGAATCCGACTTGACATAGCAACTGAACAACAATAGGAAAATTGTGTCTGACTAAAGCGTACTATGTTGGGAAGTGCACTGATTGCTCAAATTTATCCTAAAGCCTGCTGCTGTAAGTGAGCTTTTAGGAAAAAGTCTGGTGTTAGCTCATCAATTTTATATCATGTAATGTTAATGAAATCTCTTGGTTTCCACACAGTAGCAGTGCTAAATTGAGATTTAAAAATAATGAACAAAATGACTAATAAACAAGGTTATTGAACCAATTAATGAAAGCCCACATATATAAAACCGAATTATAAGGATGCAAATATATTTTTCAGAAGATGACTCAGTAGGATGTTAATTAAGAGGCCAAGACTTTTAAAATAGGAATAAATTCCCCAAATCAACATATGCAACTTATCAACATTGCAACTAAAACAATTCTACCTTTAAAAAGAGAAATGTTCCTGTAAATAGCAAAATCTCAGCCTTGCCAAAGACTGTTCATTTGGTTCTCAGAACACTCTGAGATCATTTCTCTCCTTCCAGGCATCCCTGTTCTCAGGTGATCCTGAACACTGCCATTTGTCTGAACGTCTTAAAATATCACATTAATATTATTAACATTAAATATTATAATATTTAATATTAATATAAATATATATTTATATTATGTATAAATATATATTATATTATATAGAATATTATATATAATATAATAAATATATTAAAATATAATATCACATTAATATTATTCTTCTTCTACCCAGATTTTTGTGGTCCTTCATTGCTTATTAATATTAAACTTAGGTCAAATGTCTCTTCCTGGGCTTTATGTTTTACCGTATTTTTCCAGTTATCTATTTGTTCAGTCACTAAGTTGTGTCTGACTCTCTGCAACCCTGTGGACTGCAGCACACCAGGTTTCCCTGTCCTTCACCATATCCTGGAGCTTGCTCAAACATGTCCGTTGAGTCAATGATGCCATTGAAACACCTCATTTTCTGTCATCGTCTTCTCCTCCTGCCTTTCATCTTTCCTGGCATCAAGGTCTTTTCCAATGAGTCGGCTCATCACATCAGGTGCCCAAAGAATTGGAGCTTCAATGCTACATAGCAAATCATCCCCAAATTAACTGATTTCAAACAATATCTTATTATCTTTCATTTTTTCCGGGGGACAGGAATTCAGAAGATGGCCTGGCATTAAGTCCTGTATGAGGTTGCAGTCAGAGGGAGGCTTCAGCTAGAACATTGGGACTTACCTGGTATAACGGAAACAACTTTTCACAGTGTTAGAGTTTCTCCATGTGGTCCTTCTACAGATGGTACATTGGGCTTCCTTAAAGCATGAAAACCTGGGGGCAGTCAGATAGCTAGCATGGCAGCTAAAGGTTCCAGTGTGATTATTACAAAGGAGCAGGCAGAAGCTTTTATCTGCCTATATAATGCATGCGTGTGTCTGTGTGTGTGTTAGTTGCTCAGTCGTGTCCCACTTTGTGACACCATGGACTGTAGCCCACCAAGCTCCTCCTCTGTCCATGTAATTCTCCAGGAAATAACAGCGAAGTGGGTAGCCATTTGATAGCTTATGGTGAATTTGATAGCTTTCAGATTCGTGATCTCCAAAGAAGATTTAGCTTCAAAACCAGGCTTGATCCCTCAAGAGCTTTTGTGTAGCAGAGTTTTATTCAAGTAAGAAAGTAGACAGACAAAGCTTCTGACATAGACATAGAAGGGGGAAAGAGAGTGGCCCCCTCCTAGTGTTAGCAAGGGAGTTATATACTTTTTTAATTAGTTATTGCAATAAATCAAAAGAATGTCTCAAGGTTGTAAAGATCTTACTAGACCCACTCCCAATTTATATTTTAAGATGACAGGATTAGAACTAACAATAGAAAGATCTTACCAGACCCATTGGTTCCAAATAGGAAAAGGAGTACATCAAGGTTGTATATTGTCACCCTGCTTATTTAACTTATATGCAGAGTACATCATGAGGAATGCTGGGCTGGAAGAAGCACAAACTGGAATCAAGATTGCCAGGAGAAATATCAATAACCTCAGATATGCAGATGACACCACCCTTATGGCAGAAAGGGAAGAGGAACTCAAAAGCCTCTTGATGAAAGTGAAAGAGGAGAGTGAAAAGGTTGGCTTGAAGCTCAACATTCAGAAAACAAAGATCATGGCATCTGGTCTCATCACTTCATGGGAAATAGATGGGGAAACAGTGGAAACAGTGTCAGACTTTATTTTTTGGGGCTCCAAAATCACTGCAGATGCTGATTGCAGCCATGAAATTAAAAGACGCTTACTCCTTGGAAAGAAAGTTATGACCAACCTAGATAGCATATTAAAAAGCAGAGACATTACTTTGCCAACCAAGGTCCATCTAGTCAAGGCTATGGTTTTTCCCGTGGTCATGTATGGATGTGAGAGTTGGACTGTGAAGAAAGCTGATTGCCGAAGAATTGATCCTTTTGAACTGTGGTGTTGGAGAAGACTCTTGAGAGTCCCTTGGACTGCAAGGAGATCCAACCAGTCCATTCTAAAGGGGATCAATCCAGGGTGTTCATTGGAAGGACTGATGCTAAAGCTGAAACTCCAAAACTTTGGTCACCTCATGCGACGTGTTGACTCACTGGAAAAGACTCTAATGGTGGGAGGGATTGGAGGCGGGAGGAGACGGGGATGACAGAGAATGAGATGACTGGATGGCATCACCGACTTGATGGAGATGAGTTTGAGTGAACTTCAAGAGTTGGTGATAGACAGGGAGACCTGGCGGGCTGTGATTCATGGGGTTGCAAAGAGTCAGACACAACTGAGCGACTGAACTGAACTGAACTGAACTGAACCAGACCCACTCCCCTAATATACATTTTAAGATTACAGGATTAGTCAGAAGGTTTTCAAGAAGGAGAAACTGTCCTACGCATGATACACTGCTGTTATATAATCCTTACTAAGGGATGTAGGAAAAAAAAAAAATGTTTGTCCTTTCCTCCTTCTTGAGAATTCCAGACCCCTAGTAGCAGCAACATCTCCAACTTGGGGACCCTGGACTTCTTATCAACCTGCCTAGGAATTGACTCTCTCACATTCCTTTCTCCAGGAGACTGACCCCAGGTCTCCTGCATTGCAGACAGATTTTTTACTATCTGAACCACCTGGGAAATGTATATTGCATTATACATACAATGCAAATGTATCATTAAAAACCCAGTTCGAATATCACCTTCACCAGAAATCCCTTTCTGATTCACATTTCTTTACAATTCTGTTTTGGCATCCCCAATCCACACTGTCAATATTTCTGTTAAAGTCTGTCTTTGGGGAAAACAGCAGCATGCACTAATCACTGATTGAGAGATATATCACTTTCTTTAGACTAGTACTCCAACTTGGGGAATAGCTCCATGAGTCTTCAGGGAAAGTCTGGAGTGTGAACCAGGCATTAATCTCACGATTATGTGAGCTCAGATGTAAGCGTGGATGAGAGATGAACAGAGTAAGACAGCTTCAGTTATTTCAGTAACAGAACCACGAGGTTTGTAGACATCACTGAACGTGTCTGATTCACACCATATAAACGGTAAGTTGTGAATACAGAAGGTCTCAACGCCATCATCCTACTGACACTTCCTGGAAATTCTAAGCTGCCCTTGAACTTTCCAAAGATATAAATACTCAGGAAGTCAGTCTACCTTTACAAGCAATTTTCCTATAGACCTCGAAGTCACAGTTTTTGCAAATGAGTCATAACCATACTTCCTGATTCCTAGCAAAGTTCTGATTTACTCATCTTAACCCAGCAAAACTATGGATAATATACCTTTTACTCTCAAAAGTGCCCTAATTTAGATAGTAAATTGTATTGTCACCAGTGTCACATTTTTGATGTGAAATAGATCTTTCCATATAAATCTGCAGTTATTTTAAATTCAACAGTAGCCAATTATTTTAAATAATAATAGATGTCATTTTATTCTCCTTTTTTATTATTTTTATTAAAGTCAATTCACATACAATAATATTTATTGGTTTTAATTATACTGTTTATTGAATGTTGACAAATGCGGTCATGCATGCATACAGTGCTTTATGATACAGAGCAATTCCATTACCCTGTAAATTTTTCTCCTGCCCCTTTCCAATTTATTCCCCCACTGCCTTCAGGCAGGTTTAGTTCTGATTTCTATCACCATTCTTCAGTTTGTGTATCCTGCAAGTCCATATAAGTGGACATAAATAGTATACTCTCTATTTTTTTCAATCTTATTTCGCTCAAGGCAATGTTTGGACATTCATAGATGCTGTTGTGTGTATCAATCGTTCATTCCTTTTCATTACGGGGTAGCAGTCCAGGTATGCATATACTGTAACATGATTAGTAAGCCATTCACCTGAGATGAGTGTGCAGGTTATATTCAGTTTGAACTATTATAGGAAAAAGCAAATATAAATATTATAGGACATGTTTTTGACCCAAAGTTTTATTCTTCTTGGATTAAGTACCCAGTAGAGAAATTGCTATGTCATAAAGTGAAGTAGCTCAGTTGTGTGTGACTCTTTGCGACCCTATGGACTGTAGCCTACCAGGCTCCTCCATCCATGGTATTTTCCAGGCAATTCTCCAGGGAATCCTCCGGACCCAGGGATTGAACTGAGGTCTCCTGCATTGTAGGCAGACGTTTTACCATCTGAGCCAGAAAAGGTCATAAAGTAGGTATATGAATAAATTTACCAAACCACTATCAAACTCTTCCAACTGGTTGTATTCAATGCCATTCTTTATTCCTAGTATCAATGTATGAGACTACCAATTTCTCCACATCATTTCCAACACTTGGTATGTATAATCCATTCAGTTCTGGCCATTATAGCATAGTTGTAGTAGTAAAAATAACCTTGGACTATTAATCATAATCAAAAGCAATTTTTAAAATTTTTTTCACAAAAGTATAATCTAACATAAGCACTGAAAATAAAGATACCTTAATTAAGGGAACTAATCACAAAATAAACAGAACTGATTTTGAATCTTCTAATTTTCCATATTGAAATATTTTTAAAGATTTGTATAACAACAATTTGAAAAAGAAAAAGAGACTGGCAGAACCCACATTTACTTTGACCATAGTTTTCTTCAATTAACAAGAAAATTATATCCCAATTTTAGAAATTATTTTAATTTGTGCTTCTTAATTGGTCAATACCATTGCAAAAGGGGTTTGGGCATTTGTTTTTCATGGTGAAACTGGAAAATATAGAAAAGGCCTTAAAATCCTAAAGTTTGAAAATTTTTTTACCAATTCAAAAAATTATGTTCTTCTTAGTTCAGCTCACTTTAGAGTGACATTATTCATAAAGATAGGTTCAATGAAAATGAGGAATGAAAACAAAATACAAAAGGCTAATTTTGTTAAATGGTTGTGTTATCAAAGAAGATCATACAAAATATTACTTTAAAATGCGTTCTTGTTAGCTACAGATAGCTGAGTAGCAGTCTTAGCCAGAAAATGTGTTCATTTGTTTTTAAATATCTGGTTATAGTTTTAAGGAATATTTTTTATTAAAGAATATTTTAAAAGCCTTAGTACAGTGTTAGACTAAGTAATAGTTATCTAAACTCAAGATAGAATTCAATGTTTATACTACCTACCCACATAGTCAATGAAATTATTGACCCAAAGGTAATTTACCTGTTATCAGCTGAATATCTCAAGCTATTCAAGGGAACAACCCAAATTATAAAGTGAAAATCTATTACAGCTATGGCTCATTATTATCCAAAGATGAAACTCTCCAGTGTAATTCTGGGAAAAGACGTTCAATGACTAAAATTAATCATCATTCCCCATATTAGTAGAAATCCATTACTCTTGTCTGTCTAGGATATTTGGATAAAATTCATTTGATGAATCTTCATGAATAATAACCTTTTTGCTAATGAGGCAATTAGAAACACAATTTAATATTAAATAGATACACATACTTATTAAAGCTACTTTGCCATCCAATATTTTTTAACTTATAATATATTACTAACATAGCCAACATCCATTCCCAACATCTGTTTGATCATAGAAAAAGCAAGAGTTCAAAAAAAAACCATCTCAGTTCAGTTCAGTTCAGACACACAGTCATGTCCGACTCTTTGCAACCCCATGGACTGCAGCACGCCAGGCCTCCCTGTCCTTAACCAACTCCCAAAGTTTACTCAAATTCATGTCCTATGAGTAGTGATGCCATCCAACCATCTCATTCTCTGTCGTCCCCTTCTCCTCTCACATTCAAACTTTCCCTGCATCAGGGTCTTTTCCAATGAGTCAGCATCAGGGGGCCAAAGTATTGGAGTTTCAGCTTCAACATCAGTCCTTCCAATGAACACTCTGGACTGATTTCATTTTGGATGGACGGGTTGGATCTCCTTGCAGTCCAAGGGACTCTCAAGAGTCTTTTCCAATACCACAGTTCAAAAACATCAATTCTTCGGTGATCAGCTTTCTTTACAGTCCAACTCTCACATCCATACATGACCACGGGAAAAACCATAATCTTGACTAGACGGACCTTGGTTGGCAAAGTAATGTCTCTGCTTTTTAATATGCTGTCTAGGTTGTTCATAACTTTTCTTTCAAGGAGTAAGCATCTATTTATTTCATGGCTGCAGTCACCATCTGCAGTGATTTTGGAGCCCAAAAATTAAAGTCTGTCACTGTTTTCACTGTTTCTTCGTCTATTTTCCATGAAGTGATGGGACCAGATACCATGATCTTTGTTTTCTGAATGTTGAGCTTCAAGCCAACCTTTTCACTCTCCTCTTTCACTTTCATCAAGAGGCTTTTGAGTTCCTCTTCACTTTCTGCCATAAGGGTGGTATCATCTGCATATCTGAGGTTATTGATCTTTCTCCCTGAAATATTGATTCCAGCCTGTGCTTCTTCCAGCCCAGCGTTACTCATGATGCACTCTGCTGCTGCTGCTAAGTCGCTTCAGTCGTGTCCGACTCTGTGCCCGAAGACGGCAGCCCACCAGGCTCCGCCGTCCCTGGGATTCTCCAGGCAAGAACACTGGAGTGGGTTGCCATTTCCTTCTCCATGATGTACTCTACATATAAGTTAAATAAGCAGGGTGACAATATACAACCTTGATGTCCTCCTTTTCCTATTTGGAACCCGTCTGTTGTTTCATGTACAGTTCTAACTGTTGCTTCCTAACCTGGATGCAGATTTCTCAAGAGGCAGGTCAGGTGGTCTGGTATTCCCATCTCTTTCAGAATTTTCCACAATTTATTCTGATCCACACAGTCAAAGTCTTTGGCAAAGTCAAGAAAGCAGAAACAGATGTTTTTCTGGACCTCTCTTGCTTTTTCAGTGATTCAGCGGATGTTGGCAATTTGATCTCTGGTTCCTCTGCCTTTTCTAAAACCTGCTTGAACATCTGGAAGTTCATGGTTCACTTATTGTTGAAGACTGGCTTGGAGAATTTTGAGCATTACTTTACTAGTGTGTGAGATGAGTGCAATTGTACGGTAGTTTGAGCATTCTTTGGCATGGACTTTCTTTGGGATTGGAATGAAGACTGACCTTTTCCAGTCCTGTGGCCACTGCTGAGTTTTCCAAATTTGCTGGCATACTGAGTGCAGCACTTTCACAGCATCATCTTTTAGGATTTGAAATAGCTCAACTGGAATTCCATCAGCTCCACTAGCTTTGTTCCTTGTGATGCTTCCTAAGGCCCACTTGACTTCACATTCCAGGATGTCTGGCTCTAGGCCAGTGATCACACTATCGTGATTACCTTGTTCATGAAGATCTTTTTTGTACAGTTCTGTGTATTCTTGCCACCGCTTCTTAATATCTTCGCTTCTGTTAGGTCCATACCATTTCTCCAATTTTCTTGAAGAGATCTCTAGCCTTTACCATTCTATCATTTTCCTCTATTTCTTTGCACTGATCACCGAGGAAGGCTTTCTTATCTCTCCTTGCTATTCTTTGGAGCTCTGCATTCAAATGGGAATATTTTTCCTTTTCTCCTTTGCTTTTCCCTTCTCTTCTTTTCACAGCTACTTGTAAGCCCTCCTCAGACAGCCATTTTGCTTTTTTGTATTTTTCTTGGGGATAGTCTTGCTCCCTGTCTCCTGGACAATGTCATGAACCTCCATCCATAGTTCATCAGGCACTCTGTCTATCAGATATAGTCCCTTAAATCTATTTCTCACTTCCACTGTATAATATTTAGGGATTTGATTTAGGTCATACCTGCATGGTCTCATGGTTTTCCCTACTGTCTTCAATTTAAGTCTGAATTTGGCAATAAGGAGTTTACGATCTGAGCCACAGTCAGTTCCCAGTCTTGTTTTTCCTGACTGTATAGAGCTTCTCCATCTTTGCCTGAAAAGAATATAATCAATCTGATATCAGTGTTGACTGTCTGGTGATTTCCATGTGTAGAGTCGTGTTGTTGGAAGATGGTGTTTGCTATGACCAGTGCATTCTCTTTGCAGAACTCTATTAGCCTTTGCCCTGCTTCA
This sequence comes from Moschus berezovskii, assembly GCF_049115385.1. Taxonomy (NCBI): domain Eukaryota; kingdom Metazoa; phylum Chordata; class Mammalia; order Artiodactyla; family Moschidae; genus Moschus; species Moschus berezovskii. The sequence goes on along the minus strand of NC_142477.1, from coordinate 21,661,354 downwards.
TTCTGTACTCCAAGGCCAAATTTGCCTGTTACTCCAGGTGTTTCTTGACTTCCTACTTTTGCATACCAGTCCCCTATAATGAAAAGGACATCTTTTGGGGGTGTTAATTCTAGAAGGTTTTATAGGTCTTCATAGAACCATTCAACTTCAGCTTCTTCAGCATTACTGGCCAGGGCATAGACTTGGATCACCATGATATTGAATGGCCTTGGAAACAGAGATCATTCTGTCATTTTTGAGACTGCATCCAAGAACTGCATTTTGGACTCTTTTGTTGACTATGATGGCTACTCCATTTATTCTGAAAGATTCTTGCCCACAGTAGTAGATATAATGGTCATCTGAGTTAAATTCACCCATTCCAGTCCATTTTAGTTCTCTAATTCCTAAAATTTTGACTTTCACTCTTGCCATCTCCTGTTTGATCACTTCCAATTTGCCTTGATTCATGGACCTAACAATCAAAAACCGTCTACTTCTGCTTTATTGACTGTGTCAAAGCCTTTGACTGCGTGGATCACAACAAACTGAAAAATTCTTCAAGAGATGGGAAGACTAGACCACATTACAGGTCAAGAAGTGTATCCAACGTGGAACAACGGACTGATTACAAATTGGGAAAGGAGTTCGTCAAGGCTGTATATTGTCACCCTGCTTATTTAACTTATATGAAGAGGACATCATGTGAAATGCCAGGTTGGATGAAGCACAAACTGGACTCAAGATTGCTGGGAGAAATATCAATAACCTCAGATATTCAGATGACACCACCCTGATGGCAGAAATCGAAGAGCAATGAAAGAACCTCCAGATGAAAGTGAAAGAGAAGAGTGAAAAAGTTGGCTTAAAGCTCAACATTCAGAAAACAAAGATCATGGCATCCAGTCCCATCAGTTCAGTTCAGTTCAGTTCAATCGCTCAGTCGTGTCCGATTCTTTGCGACCCCATGAATCTCAGCATGCCAGGCCTCCCTGTCCATCACCACCTGCCAGAGTTCACTCAAACTCATGTCCATCAAGTTTGTGATGCCATCCAGCCATCTCATTCTCTGTCATTCCCTTCTCCTCCTGCCCCCAATCCCTCCCATCATCAGTCTTTTCCAGTGAGTCAACTCATCGCATGAGGTGGCCAAAGTATTGGAGTTTCAGCTTTAGCATCAGTCCTTCCAATGAACACCCAGGATTGCATCACTTCATGGCAAACAGATGGAGAAACAGTGGAACAGTGACAGACTTAATTTTCTTGGGCTCCAAAAACTCTGTAGATGGTGACTGCAGCTATAAAATTAAAAGATGCTTACTCCTCAGAAGAAAAGCTATGGCCAACCTAGACAGCATAGCATATTAAAAAGCAGAGACTTTACTTTGCTGACTAAAGTCCACTTAGTCAAAGCTATGGTTTTTCCAGCAGTGGATGTGAGAGTTGGACTATAAAGAAAGCTGAGCACCAAAGAATCGGTGCTTTTGAAGTGTGGTGTTGGAGAAGACTCTTAAGAGTCCCCTGGACTGCAAGGAGATCACACCAGTCAATCCTAAAGGAAATCAGTCCTGAATATTCATTGGAAGGACTGATGTTGAAGCTGAAGCTCCAATACTTTGGCCACTTGATGTGGAGAACTGACTTTATGGAAAAGACCCTGATTCTGGGAATTATTGAAGGCAGGAGGAGAAGTGGACGACAGAGGATGAGATAGTTGGATGGCATCACCAACTCAATGAACATGAGTTTGAGCAAACACCAACTAAACTTTGTGATGGACAGAGGAACCAGAGAAACTGGTGTGCTTCAGCCCATGGGTGCCAAAGAGTCAGATGCAACTAAACTACTAAACTGAATTGAACTGATTAACATAGCATTCACCTAGTTTTGCTATCTAAAATAGGTATTATTTATGAGTCCCTTACTTACTAGAAAAACATTAAATATATGTGAAATTCTTATTTTAATTTTATCAAAGCAAGAGTTAGAATGCATTACTTGTTGATAGCCACATGAAAGCACATATAGTCATTCATTGTGCTTCACTGAACATTATACGTAAACAAAACTCCAGAAAGTTCAGATTTGGAAAGAAATTAAAAGCATCCAAGCTTTAGAAAAGAAAAAGAAATAGTCATAAAAAAGTCTTAGAGTACTTTCATAACAAAAGACATAAAATTAATAAAGCAAAGTAAGCTTACTTCATACTCTCACAGAATGTCAACTAAACTCAGAACATCCTACCACAGCTGATGCAGCCAGCCATGGAAAAATCTAGTACTCTATGTGAATACCCATTCACCCCATGTTCTTTTCTTGGACTCAACTGAGACATTAGCTTGTCTTGGAAGGGTTTTGGTATCTTTGTGCATTCTATCTTTATCTTCATAACTCAGTGATCACAACCTTTCTATAAAACTGCTGTCATACTTAGGTTTAAGTCCATTATGTATTGAACTATTTATTTATTAGAAGATCTGATCAACTTTACTAGTATTTTTATTAGGAGTACTCTTTTCTTGGGGCTTCCCTGGTGGTTCAGGCAGTAAAGAATATGCCTGCAATGCAGGAGATGCGGGTTGGATCCTTGGGTCAGGAAGATCCCTAGATGGAAATGGCAATCCACTCCAGTATTCTTTCCTGGAGAATTCTATGGACAAAGAAGCCTTGTGGTTTACAGTCCATGGGGTTGCAAAGAGCCTGACGTGACTGAGCAACTAACACTTTCACACTTTCACTACAATGTGGTCTGTGGTTTTTGTGGCCTACTTTTGACTTTGTTTTGGACATAAGTGCCTTTAATTTTAATCTAATGATTCTGCAGAACTTGAGGGGTTTTTGTTGTTGTTTAGTCACTAAGTCGTGTCTGACTCTCTTGCGACCCACAGACTGCAGCCTGCCAGGCTTTTCAGTCCACAGGACTTGTTAGGTGCTTCCACCATCCCCAACTTGAGAGCAAATGAGCCTATATGGAAATATTCCTGTGTTTGCCCCAACCCCACCAGTTTGTCAGCCACTTCCCGCCCCACACACACACACATGCACGCACCCAGTTGGTCATAATACCTCTACCAATGAGTATGATGATTACATTAAACCTCTGAATACTGCAAGATATACTGAAGGATTTCATTCCTAAAATAACACCATTCAGTTCAGTCGCTCAGTCGTGTCCAACTCTTTGCGACCCCATAGACTGCAGCACACCAGGCCTCCCTGTCCATCACCAACTCCCGGAGTTTACCCAAACTCAAGTTCATTGAGTCGGGCATGCCATCCAACTATCTCATCCTCTGTCATCCCCTTCCCCTCTGGCCTTCCATCTTGACCAGCATCAGGGTCTTTTCCAATGAGTCAGCTCTTTGCATCAGGAGTGGCCAAAATATTGGAGTTTTAGCTTCAACATCAGTCCTTTCAATGAATACTCAGGACCAATTTCCTTTAGGATGGACTGGTTGGATCTCCTTGCAGTCCAAGAGACTCGCAAGAGTCTTCTCCAACACCACAGTTCAAAAGCATCAATTCTTCAGCACTCAGCTTTCTTTATAGTCCAACTCTCACATCCACCATGGTAGGCACTTCCGTAAGTATGATGGGACATTCTTACCTCTGAATGACCTCTGGATGCTTGCATTCTCAGGAAGACCCAAATAATATAAACAAAAGTGTTGAAAATATTGTAAATTGTAAGAATTTTTGTCAAAACCAGAGCCTCTTATAGGAAATGTCAAGAATTTGGAGAGAAGGTCTTTGCGGGACCAAGCACAAGGTCAAACCAAATTAAGTGCCATCTAGAGTGACAGGAGAAGCTGGAAGAAACAGAAACATACTCCCTCTTCCTTTGCATCAATTTCACTTTATGGTCATTTAAAACTTTAATCTTATCACTGTGAAATACGTCTATTTATCTAAGTCAGATTTTAGCTATGCATGCATGATTTAGAAGAGCTTTCTGAGGCCAGACATTTCAGGATTACCCCACCACTCATTCAGAAAACGTTATTCTGAATGCCAACATGTATACTAGCCATATTGAATATTTTGCTCCCTTTGCTTAAAATTAACACTTAAGAGGACCCTGAAGGAGTTAATGCTTCCTTTGTATTTCACTATGATGTCTAACACCCAGCCCCTCACCACCCCGCAGAGGTGACCCATCTTCCTGAAGGCATCAAACATACTTTCTACTCTTGAGTTCATGCTTTTGAGATCAAGAGTGATCCTTAAACAACATAAATTATTGCTTTCCATATTTTTAAGTTCTCATAGATTGTTTTATATAACACTAAATGCCTAGTTTATTTGTTCTCCTATTCACTGTGTGCTTTTAAGAATTATCCAGGCTAATTAATGGATCCTGGAACACTCATTTTAATGACTATAAAACATTCAATTATGTGGATATGCCAGAATAATTTTGTTTCTTTGACAGCCATTTTTCTCTATTGCAAGCAATGTTTCTAAGAACTTTTAAAATATATATCACCTCTTACATATGGACAGAATTATTTCCATTTGTTTCCCTGTCCATCACCAATTCCTAGAGTTCACGCAAACTCATGTCCATCAAGTCAGTGATGCCATTCAGCCATCTCATTCTCTGTCGTCCCCGTCTCCTCCTACCCCCAATCCCTCCTAGCATCAGAGTCTTTTCCAGTGAGTTAACTCATTGCATGAGGTGGCCAAAGTATTGGAGTTTCAGCTTCAGCATCATTCCTTCCAAGGAACACCCAGGATTGATCTCCTTTAGAATGGACTGGTTGGATCTCCTTGCAGTCCAAGGGACTCTCAAGAGTCTTCTCCAACACCACAGTTCAAAAGCATCAATTCTTCGGCGATCAGCTTTCTTCACAGTCCAATTCTCACATCCATACATGACCACGTGAAAAACCATAGCCTTGACTAGATGGACCTTGGTTGGCAAAGTAATGTCTCTGCTTTTTAATATGCTATCTAGGTTGGTCATAACTTTCCTTCCAAGGAGCAAGCGTCTTTTAATTTCATGGCTGCAATCAGCATCTGCAGTGATTTTGGAGCCCAAAAAAATAAAGTCTGACACTGTTTCCACTGTTTCCCCATCTATTTCCCATGAAGTGATGGGACCAGATGCCATGATCTTTGTTTTCTGAATGTTGAGCATCAAGCCAAACTTTTCACTCACAACTTCACTTTTAATGGACATTACCATGTTGTTAGGCATGGTATTAATAGCAGCAATGCTAACCATTTGTGCCACTCATCAAATACATCTTATCTCTGCTTTTCAGTCATTTCTGCCCACTGAAATTTAAGTGGGACCATGTGACTAGTTCTGGCCAATGAGTAGTGAACAGAGGAGATATTGCTCTCTACTATTTTAAGCAGGTGAAGTTATTTTCTATCAGGTTTTTATTTTATTTCCCTTGATAATATCTAAAGAGGTTGTGCATTTCATTGTTTGTTTATTGACTCATGGCTTATTGGCCATGGGGATTTCAGCTTCAATGAATTCATATAGTTGCCAATTTTTCTTTGGCATTGTTTGCATTTTCTTAATTATTTGTCGTTCATTCTGGACGGTGGGTCCATATCAATTAGCATGGCATAAATTACCAGAGTCATCTCCTAGGTTTTGTCTTTATTTTTTTTCTTCTAATTTTGTATAATGTACCTTCAGCCAAATTTTAAATACATTTAAAAACTTTAATGTATTAAAAATAAGCTTATCATTTTATGATTTAAAACTTTTTACATATATATTTATTTGAAATAGACATTCTTACCTCTGTCATATATGTTTTCTCATGATTTTGCTTCTTTTTTCCTGGAGTATGTTAGTAGAAAGAAAAATTATAATTTGTGACATAAATTACTATGCTTCTTTTAAAAATAATCATAGTCAAAAACATAAATTTTTTATAGAGTAGATTCATTTCTTTAAAATTACCCAATATTGGTAAATCAAACTATATTTTAAATATCAGAAGATAATCCATCATTTATGAAACCAGTGCTAAAATATTTTGAGTGATGTATAACTGCTTTTTATTTCTTATCAAAGAGAGGATCTTAATTTTAAGTTTTGTAAAATGAAAGGAAATGGTTCAGAATAGAATAGATTGAGCAAAAAAATATATTTTATTGTTACTTGTGAGATGATAAAGCCCAAAGGACATTCAATGAACGTTATTTTCTGCAATACTAAATGGATGTTTAAAGCATCAACAAAATGAGGCTTCTACATATTTAAAGCTTCAACAAAATGAGGTTTCTGTGAACATTAATGTCAGCTAATAATTCAGACCAACACTTCAAACAAGGATAATGAAAAATAAGAATTAAATATGCTTTTAAAAAATCATCCTAAAAGTAGCAACCATTAAATAAATATTTATCAGGCCAAAACCTAGAAGAAAAAAAGAGTAAATATAAGGTCAGAACTCAAGTTATTTTTTTCCCTGAAAATGTTTTTTTTAATTATGAAAGAAAAGCTGTGAGATATAATGGACTTGAAAAATAACACAGGACCAATAGGAAAAGGAGTGCATCAAGGCTGTATATTGTCACCTTGCTTATTTAACTTATATGCAGAGTACATCATGAGGAACGCTGGGCTGGAAGAAGCACAAGCTGGAATCAAGATTGCCGGGAGAAATATCAATAATCTCAGATATGCAGATGACACTACCCTTATGGCAGAAAGTGAAGAGGAACTCAAAAGCCTCTTGATGAAAGTGAAAGAGGAGAGTGAAAAGGTTGGCTTGAAGCTCAACATTCAAAAAACAAAGATCATGGCATCTGGTCCCATCACTTCATGGGAAATAGATGGGGAAACAGTGGAAACAGTGTCAGACTTTATTTTTTGGGGCTCCAAAATCACTGCAGATGCTGATTGCAGCCAGGAAATTAAAAGATGCTTACTCCTTGGAAGGAAAGTTATGACCAACCTTGATAGTATATTAAAAAGAAGAGAAATTACTTTGCCAACAAAGGTCCGTCTAGTCAAGGCTATGGTCTTTACCGTGGTCATGTATGGATGTGAGAGTTGGACTGTGAAGAAAGCTGATCGCCGAAGAATTGATGCTTTTGAACTGTGGTGTTGGAGAAGACTCTTGAGAGTCCCTTGTACTACAAGGAGATCCAACCAGTCCATTCTAAGGGAGATGGATCCTGGGTATTCATTGGAAGGATTGATGCTAAAGCTGAAACTGCAATACTTTGGCCACCTCATGCGACGAGTTGACTCACTGGAAAAGACTCTGATGCTGGGAAAGGTTGGGGGAGGGAGGAGAAGGGGACGACAGAGAATGAGATGGCTGGATGGCATCACAGACTCTGTGGACATGAGTTTGAGTGAACTCCGGGAGTTGGTGATGGACAGGGAGGCCTGGCGTGCTGTGGTTCATGGGGTCGCGGAGAGTCAGACACAACTGAGCTACTGAACTGAACTGAACTGAAGGAAAAACTATCACAAGCCACCTGAGTTTCAAAATGTTTGGTTGGGAATTCTAATAAACCCCTTTCTTGAAACACAGATTCAGAAGATTAGATTTCAGAGTAAATGTTAATTGCAATTAAACTGGGTAGGGAGTTTTGTCGATAAGTTGTTTCTAACTCTTGTGAACCCTCTCCCAAAATTGCAATCTAGCTTCAAATCATCTGTGTAGTGAGGAATTCTCAAGCCTTGAACTTGGATTAAAGTGGTACAGGGGGAATGATGTGTTTCCATAGACAACTCTGCACCGTCTTGAACAGGAGTTGACAAAACCAACCCGCTAGTACACCATCAGCTTCTGAACATAAGGTTTTATTCATACACAACCATATCCATTTGTTCTGTTATCAGTGGCTACTATAGCTCTACAATGGCTGACTTGAGTACTCACAGCACAGGCAGTATTGCCCAATATTTACTGTCTAGCTCTTTACAGGAAAAGTTTGTCCATCTCTAGTCTAGGGTACATCCTTCTGGGTTATCTTAATGATTCTTAGTGAGGTATTTTCTCACTCGATAAACTGTAGATATATATACTTGATAGAAATACACAATAATTCTTGTCTGTAGATATAAAAAGTACAGGTTCAATTGATTTCTTTCCCCCACCATGGACGAAGTTAAGTTTTATCTACAGTTTCACATTCAATTCAACATATTTCAAAAATTCAATTCAATGTGTTTCAAAAATGCTGAAATGAATGTGAAACTGGAGATAATACTAACTTTGTCCACAGTAGGAGAAGAAATAAATCAATTGAACCTTATTTTTGTGTATATATATACTTTTGTATATATATATCTTTGGATTTCCTTTTGAGCTTATTTAACATGGTCCCAGTTTCCTAATTGATGAGTTAAATAACGAATTAAATAAAATCCTTAACATATGATTGTATTTATATCTGTCTGAAAGTTATGTTTTTAAGTTTCTTTCAAAAATTATTCTTTAAGAGTGTTCTCAGATTAAATTGTCACTGTTGGAGGTTAAGCTACGTAATTGTGTCACCAAGCCCACATTGACTTATTCATGAAATTGTAGGAACCATGGGTTCCTTTAGGGCATACTGTGATGTTGGTGGCAATTTTGCACACAGTTTCATATTGATCTGTCAAACCTCAGCCAGAACAGACCCAGTAGGATCTGATATATTGAGATGTATGAAATACACGACTCCACACATGGATACCTGTGCCTTTTGTGGTACAGCATGTTTGTGTCCTTAAAAACATGTGAATTCTGATAAAATATGTATTGCAGGCTTTCCATCAAAAATCAAATTTGGTGCATTTATAATTGCACTTGTGGCATTTAGTCCATTTTTGAAAGAAATTGATTCAGTGAGATCTAAATTTTGTATTTAAGTTTTACACATCTGATGATTAAGGACATTTTCCACTGACTTGGTTTTTTTTGTCTTAGTCTGACCAGGCTGCTTATAACAAAATACCCGGTAGACTGTCTGATTTGAACAATGGATATTTTGTTTCTCAACACAAGAACAAGGTGCTAGCATGGCTGTTTTCTTGGTGAGGGCCTTCTTCCTGGCTTGCAGAGAGTCATCTTCTTGAAGTATTTTTACATAGTGAGGGAGAGACAGAAAGCTCTAGTCTCTCTTCCTTTTCTTGCATGTGTGTGTGCTGTCGCTCAGTCACGTCTGACTCTTTGAGACCCCATGGACTGTAGCCCACTGGGCTCTTCTGTCCATGGGATTTCTCAGGCAAGAATATTGGAGTGGCTTGTCATGACCTCCTCCAGGAGACCTTCCCAGTGGAGGGACTGAACTCACATTTCCTGCATCTCCTGCATTGATAGGATTCTTTACCACTGAGCCACCCAGGAAGTGTTTTCTTATAAGAACAATAATCCTGTCTTGAGGACCGAACCCTCATGATTTTTCTAATTATTTCCCAAAGACCCTGTCTCCAAATACCAGCACATTTTGGATTAGGGCTTCAATAAATGAATTGGAGTGGGGGGAAGTATGGAAACAAACTCTTAGTCTATAATACATTTCAAAACCTGTTTCTGCTTTGAAGTGAAGTGAACGTCATTCAGTCATGTCTGACTCTTTGCGACCCCATGGACTATACAATCCATGGAATTCTCCAGGCCAGAATACTGGAGATCCCCTTCTCCAGGGGATCTTCCCAACCCAGGAATCAAACCCAGGTCTCCCACATTGCAGACGGATTCTTTACCAGCTAGAGGAGCCCAAGAATACTGGAGTAGATAGCTTATCACTACTCCAGTAGAACTTCCTGACCCAGGAATCAAACCAGGGTCTCCTGCATTCCAAGCAGATTCTTTACCAGCTGAGCTACCAGGGAAGTCCTACAACCCACATACTTTCAGTGCATAAAAAAAATGATATACTGAAATAGGTAACAGTAACTGAACTATACGTGAATGTGAAAATCACTCAGATATAACCCACTGAATACAAACCAGCAGTATCCTCATCTCTACCCCACCTTTGTTGAATCCTAAATGTATCTGACTCACCCTACTTAAAAGGAAGTTTTATGGAGAGGAAGAAAAAAGAGCTGTCTCAACTAAACTGCCATCAAAATATTTTACTCTGAAGCACTACTGCATACTGAGGTATGCAGTAAACTGTCTCTCACTATACTCTTGGCTCTTTCATTTTATGATTTTACTAGATTAAAGCTTCTTCCCTGTTAAAGTGTGAGTTTCTCAGTCATGTCTGACTCTTGTGACCCCATGGCCTGTAGCTTTCTCTGTTGATGCAATTTCCACGGGAAGAACACTGGAGTGGATTGCCAACCTGGATCTTCCCAACCCAGGGATCCAAGCCAGGTCTCCTGCATTGCAGGCAGATTCTTTACCATCTGAGCCACCAGGGAAGCCCTGTTAAAATATATTTAAATAATTGGTGATTGGAGAAAGAAAACATCTTCATTTGAATATATCACAAAAATGCTCAAAAAATAACCAAGGTCAATATTTATTTGATCTTCCCTTACTTGATTACAAAATGTACTTAAATTAAGTCTTCATTTTACAACAGCATAAAATTTAGCCCCAAAGAAAACATTCCATCTGTTTCCTGAAAGGAAAAGGAATCCAACTTTCTCAAATAAGCAAGGATATAGCCTATTGTCAATGCATGGAAAATCAAATGGTAAAGCCTTATGTGGGGAGGAAGCAATTGAAATCTCAATTATCTAATTTAAGATTAAATCTAAAGGCTCTCAAGAATAAAAACTGTTTTCATTTTTGTTTATAGACGTAAATGTTTTTGTGAATTCTTTCCAGGTACACACTTTCCATGAGACTGTGTTGGTGGCACCCTGTTGTCACAGAAATCATTATGCAGCAGATAGATTGCAGATCTGAGAAATTATTGCCACATCATAAGAATCCTATGCCTGGGAAATGGGTAAAAAATCTGTCTTTCTCTTGATCTTTCCTTGCCTCTGAAATGAAGTCTTTAGAATTATTTATTTTTTACTGCAAAAGAGCATCTAAGTGTTTGATACCTTGAATTGCTCAATTTTCCACAGTTTAAATGGACAGATGTCCCACTGTTATGCTCTGCACCCACTGAATTTATATAATTGGTCCTCGTGAAAAAGATTTTAAACGTATAGGAGTGAATACTCCAAATGAACATGTGTTTAGAAGAAAAAACTGCAAGCTCTATTGAGTCTCTGAGACTATTTTCAATTTATTAAATTTAAAAAAAAAACACTCTGGACCAGTACATTATAACAAGTACAAGTTATATCATTACATATCATTATATGTATAGATAGATATATAAATATTAATAAGCTTAACTCTATAACAAAGGTCCGTCTAGTCAAGGCTATGGCTTATCCACTAGTCATGTATGGATGTGAAAGTTGGACTATAAAGAATTGATGCTTTTGAACTGTGGTGTTGGAGAATACTCTTGAGAGTCCCTTGGACTGCAAGGAGATCCAACCAGTTCATCCTAAAGGAGATCAGTCCTGGGTGTTCATTGGAAGGACTGATGTTGAAGTGGAAACTCCAATATTTTGGCCACCTGATACGAAGAGCTGACTCATTGGAAAAGACCCTGATGCTGGGAAAGATTGAGGGCAGGAGGAGAAGGGGCCGACAGAGGATGAAATGGTTGGATGGCATCACCGACTCAATGCATATGAGTTTGGATAAATTCCGGGAGTTGGTGATGGACAGGGAGGCCTGGGGTGCTGCGGTTCATGGGATCGCAAAGAGTCGGACACAACTGAGTGACTGAACTGAACTGAACTAAACTAACTCTATAAAATACTTCCAGGTAAATTAATTATATTAGACATGCTCATCTACTTTAGCTTTTGCTCCAAACCCCAACAAAAAGACATTAAAGTATCATAATTCTTAAAACCTTTAAAATATAACTTTAAAAGCCACAGACATGATTGGAGAGGAAACCACAGCAATAAAATGTTGGAAGCTGGAAAGTATAAGGATAGAGGTACATGGCTTAGAAGAACTAAGAGAAATTTAACAGTGTAAAAAGTCAATTACAAAATTCTTACTTATGCTGCAAAGTTTTTAAAAAGCTAAGGAATTTGAAGCACCTGGAATTTATAGAAGTAAGGAAAAAACTGGTACTAAAACTAGAAAAAGGGCTTCCCTGATAGCTCAGATGATAAAGAGTCTGCCTGCAATGTGGGTGACCCAGGTTCGATCCCTGGGTTTGAAAGATCCCCAGGAGAAGGAAATGGCAATCCACTCCAGTATTCTTACCTGGAAAAAATACCACAGAAAGAGGAGCCTGACAGGCTACTTATGCTAGTATCCATTATTTGTTTTCATACCTTATTCAAGACTACACATTGTATTTAATTGCAATGAGCAGCTTCAGGTGCATGCAACAAATTCTAGTAAATTCTCTTTTCATTTTTATTCTATTTTATTTATACAGATACTTTCTAATTTTCTTTGTTATGCCTTCTTAGATACACCCATTTAAAGCAGACATTTGATGTCCAAGTACATGAGATTTTGTTTAAAGTATCTTTAATATTAATTTCTCATTTTGATATTATTTTCTCACTTAAGAGCTTTCTTTTCTACAATCACCCTCTGTGTCTTTATCAGTCTAACATTTTGAGGTTTTCAATGGCTTAGTCAAAGATATCTCTTGGTAAATGTCACATTGCACTTGAAAATACATGGGTTATTTTTAAATATCTTTTGATATTCAGACCTCTCAGATATGATTCTGATGTAATCAGATTATACCACTCATTGCCCCCATTGTTACTGATTTTCACGGACTCCAGTTACTCCTCTTTGTATGTCAATGATTTTAGCTTCTGGGTCCTTGTCACTCTTTCCGATACCAAATCTGCGAATGTAAATGCAGATTTTCCTTCGCACAGTTTTTTTTTTTTTTTTTTCCTCTCCCCTCTTCATTTCTTGAGTTTTTCTCCTCCAGTGATGTAATGATGTTATCTAGCAACCTACCTCAACAAATGACTTCTATGATTCTGGTCTAGATTTTGTCACTAGGAAACCTCCTTAATCTCAATTTAAGCATCTCAATTAATTGAACACAATTTTTGCCTTTCATTCCCTCCTTCCATCATGCCCCCACCATCCATCCTTTGGCTCTGACAGAATCTCCAGATCTTTGACTCTATCACTCATCTCTGTCCCTAATTTGTTAGTCGGATCATTCACCAGCCCCTTCCCCCAACAAACTTAAATTCTATGTTTAATCATGGTAATCATGTCACTGTAGCTGCTCTCCATTCCCTATCCCCCTTCTCACTTTGATTTTTCACTTGGTAAGACCACAGCCCTGGTTAGACACAACTGTACATGCATTTGAACCCACACAGTTGTGTGCCTGAAGAAAAAATCATACTTACACTTCAGTTCAGTTCAGTCACTCAGTCGTGTCCAACTCTTTGCAACCCCATGAACTGCAGCAGGCCGTCCATCACCAGCTCCCAGAGTTCACCCAAACCCATGTGCATTGAGTCGGTGATGCCATCCAACCATCTCATCCTCTGTCGTCCCCTTCTCCTCCTGCCCTAAATCTTTCCCACATCAGGGTCTTTTCGAAATAGATGGGGAAACAGTGGAAACAGTATCAGATTTTACTTTTGGGGGCTCCAAAATCACTGTGGATGCTGATTGCAGCCATGAAATTAAAAGACGCTACTTCTTGGAAGGAAAGTTATGACCAACCTAGATAGCATATTAAAAAGCAGAGACATTACTTTGCCAACAAAGGTCTGTCTAGTCAAGGCTATGGTTTTTCCCGTGGTCATGTATGGATGTGAGAGTTGGACTGTGAAGAAAGCTGATCACTAAAGAATTGATGCTTTTGAACTGTGGTGTTGGAGAAGACTCTTGAGAGTCCCTTGGACTGCAATGAGATCCAACCAGTCCATTCTAAAGGAGATCAGTCCTGGGTGTTCATTGGAAGGACTGATGCTAAAGCTGAAACTCCAATACTTTGGCCACCCCATGCGAAGAGTTGACTCACTGAAAAAGAGTCTGTTGCTGGGAGGGATTGGGGGTGGGAGGAGACGGGGATAACAGAGAATGAGATGGCTGGATGGCATCACTGACTCGATGGACATGAGTTTGAGTGAACTCCGGGAGTTGGTGATGGACAGGGAGGCCTGGTGTGCTGTGACTCATGGAGCCTCAAAGAGTCGGACATGACTTGAGTGACTGAACTGAACTCACATCAGGTGGCCAAAGTACTGGAGTTTCAACTTCAACATCAGTCCTTCCAATGAATATTCAGGACTGATTTCCTTTAGAATGGACTTGTAGGATCTGCTTGCAGTCCAAGAGTTTGACCTAACTTAGGGAGACAGTGAAGGACAGAGAAGGTTGACATGCTGCAGTTCATGGGGTTGCAGATGGACATGACTTCGTGACTGAACAACAGTGAAACCGACAAGTGAAGAAGTAACTGTGATGTGTTAGGCAACTTGGAAAAGTCTGCATTTTGACATTTATTGGATCATCATATTTTTTATGAATTGGAAGAGTCAGAGCCCAGGAGTATGAAAAAAGCAATTGAAAACGAAAATGCATCTTCCCAAGAAGAATCATATGGAAGCCCAGACTAAGATAGTGAGAGGAAAGGGAAAAAAAATAACTAAATTTAATTGAGAGCCTGTAGCAGCAGTAATTGGAGAAAGCAATGGCAACCCATTCCAGCACTCTTGCCTGGAAAATCACATGGACAGAGGAGCCTGGTAGTCTGCCGTCTATAGGGTCGCACAGAGTGAATGACTCTGTGGGCATGACTGAAGCGACGTAGCAGCAGCAGCAACAGCAGCAGTAATTGGACCAATAATTTATTAGGAACACATGGAGCAAAAGAGCAAAAGGTAATAGATGTCTGATTTTTCCAGTTTGAGACATCGACATAGATGCTGTCTTCAATGAGAATGAAAGACACTTCTGTGATAACCTATTAGCACCTCCATAAGAGTTGAGAATTGATTGTTGGGTTCTGACACTTCCTGGGAAAAATTAATCCTTTCATAGTGAAAAATTGGAAGGAAGTGATATAAATAGACTCATTTTTTTTCTGTGAAAATAATTGTGCAAAAATTGAGTTCTAAGGAAAATTATACTCAGGTTTTTCCAGGTATAATTTACATTTAGTAAAGTTCAGCTTTTTTAGATATTCAGTGCAGAGAGTTTTGAATGACATACCTTCAACAAAACCAAAGTATAATTTCCATTTTTCTTCCAAAAAGTTATAACAGTTTGTAATTAATCTTTTTCCTCCATCCTTAGCTCCTAGTAACTAATAATCTGATTTCTGTCTCTCTGGTTTTGCCTTTCTAAATGTCATATAAATGAAATAATATGCCAGTTTTCATGCCTTTCCCCCTTAGCATAGTCCTTTTGATCTACATAATGATGTTGCACGAATTAATAGTTTTTGCTCTTATTTTACTATGTAAGTACACTGTAATTTGTTTAGCTACCAAGAAGTTGATGGGTATGTGGGCTGTTTCCATTTTTTGGTAATTATGGAAAAAGCTACAATAAATATTCATGCACAGAAGTTTTACAGACATAATTTCTGAGGTTTTTTGTTTGTTTGTTTTAGTAAACACCTAGGGTTGATATGCTGGGTCAAATGATAAAGATATGTTTGAATTATGAGAAACTGCAAATGGCAAGCCACTCTAGTACTCTTGCCTAGAAAATCCCATGGATGGAGGAGCCTGGTAGGCTACAGTCCGTGGGGTCGCTAGGGGTCGGACACGACTGAGCGACTTTACTTTCACTTTTCACTTTCACACAATGGAGAAGGAAATGGCAACCCACTCCAGTGTTCTTGCCTGGAGAATCCCGGGGAAGGGGGAGCCTGGTGGGCTTCCATCTATGGGGTCACACAGAGTTGGACACGACTGAAGTGACTTAGCAGCAGCAGCAGCAGCAAAATTATTTTCTTATGTCACTTAAATATTTCAAAAACCTAATGCTAAAACTTAAAACTCTAGTGTTTACAAAAGAGAACATAGGAGAGAATCTTTATAACTTTACATTAGGCAAAGATTTTTTAGATAGAAGAGGAGAACCATTAAACAATTAAAAAATGGCTTCCCTTCTGATAGCCAAAAGTTTTTTCTCTAAATCTATGAATCTGTTTTGTAAATAAATTTATTTTTTATCAATTTTTAAGATTCAAAATATGTGATATAATATGATATTTGTCTTTCTCTGTGAGACTTACTTCACTAAGTATGGTAACCTCCAGGTCCATCCATATTGCTGCAAATGCACTATGCATTATTTCATCCTTTTTAATGGCTGAGTAATATTCCATTGTACATATGTACCACATCTTCTTTATTGTTGATGGGCATTTAGGTTGCTTCCATGCCTTGGCTATTGTAAACAATAGTGAATTTTGGGGTCATGTATCCTTTCAAACCATGGTTTTCTCCAGATATATGCTCAGGAATGGGGTTGCTGGACCACAGGTAGCTCTGTTTTTGGTTTCTTAAGGAATCTCCATACTATTCTCCATAGTGGTTGTACCAATTTATATCCCCACTAACAGGGTAGGACAGTTCCCCTTTCTCCACACCCTCCCCAGCATTTATTGTTTGTTGACTTGTTGATGATGGCCATAGAATGCCTATTTTTCTAAATACAAATGAAGGCAAAGAGCAACTAGAATATTTGTAGAGCTTGACCTCTTTATATTCTATTTCTGATGGTGGATTGACACTTGGGATAGAATAGTCTTTATTTTAGAGATAAGATATTTTCCTCTATAATATTTCTCAACAACCATTTTTAGAAACAGACAAAAGTCTTCCATTTTTAGCAACTTGTCTGGCACAAAATAGTTTTCTGAAGACATTGATTATAGTTGGAAATCAAGTCCCCCTAACTATTGTCTATAATAAATATATTTAGCTTGACAAAGAAATGGAGACAGAGAAATAGAAAAAGAAAGAAGGAAGCAGG
Organism: Moschus berezovskii; assembly: GCF_049115385.1. Classification (NCBI taxonomy): domain Eukaryota; kingdom Metazoa; phylum Chordata; class Mammalia; order Artiodactyla; family Moschidae; genus Moschus; species Moschus berezovskii. The sequence continues at coordinate 21,644,435 of NC_142477.1, read as the reverse complement.
AAGAGAGGGAGGAAGGGAAGAAAGGGAGAGAGGGAGAGAAAATATATTTCGTCTTAACCCAGAGGCTAACACGGAGTTAAATGTGTCCATTGGGATTTTGTTTTTTTTTTTATTTTTATTTAATAAATGGTACAAAGCACAATGCCAAAAACATTAACAGTTAAAATTTCGCCAAATGAAAAAATACTATAGAATACACAGTTGTAAAAAGCTACATTGTTATTTTACAACTGCCTCAAGCTGCAAAAAGAGAAAACACCCAGTGCCATACCTAAGTTATCCCTCTCTCAAAATAATGCCATTTATGTTATAAACCATGAGCACCCCATCAAAAGACGGGAACTGCTTTTGTTAATTCATGTATATATATATATACTCAATTGGGAGTTAGAACTTGTGGTTCTGAACCAACCAAGCATAAAAGGGAAGTTTTACATTTTTAAAACTACCAAAGAGAGGAGCTGCCCCACGTCCAAGAGGCGGTGGCTGCGCGGGCGCAGGAGGGCCAAGAGGAGCTGCTCCACGTTCAAGGTCAGGAGGGGCAGCCTTGAGGAGATACCCCTCGTCCAAGGTAAGGTGCAGCAGCTGCACTTTGCTGGAGCAGCTGTGAAGAGATATTCCACCACCAAGGTAAGAGAAACCCAAATAAGACGGTAGGTATTGGGAGGGGGCATTAGAGGGCAGACACACTGAAATCATAATCAGAAAAAACTAGTCGATCTGATCACATGGATCACAGCCCTGTCTAACTTAATGAAACTAAGCCATGCTGTATGGGGCCACCCAAGACAGGCGGGTCATGGTGGAGAGGTCTGACAGATTGTGGTCCACTGGAGAAGGGAATGGCAAACCACTTCAGTATACTTGCCTTGAGAACCCCATGAAAAGTATCAAAAGGCAAAATGATAGGATACTGAATGAGGAATTCCCCAGGTCGGTAGGTGCCCAGTATGCTACTGGAGATCAGTGGAGAAATAACTACAGAAAGAATGAAGGGATGGAGCCAAAGCAAAACCAATACCCAGTTGTGGATGTGACCGGTGATAGAAGCAAGGTCCGATGCTATAAAGAGCAATATTGCATAGGAACCTGGAATGTTAGGTCCATGAGTCAAGGCAAATTGGAAGTGGTCAAACAGGAGATGGCAAGAGTGAACGTAGACATTCTAGGAATCAGTGAACTAAAATGGACTGGAATGGGTGAATTTAACTCAGATAACCATTATATCTACTACTGTGGGCAGGAATCCCTTAGAAGAAATGGAGTAGCCATCGTGGTCAACAAAAGAGTCCAAAATGCACTACTTGGATGCAATCTTTTTTGTTGTTGTTGTTTAATCTTTTTTTTTTTTTATTGGAGGCAAATTACCTTACATTAATATATTGGTTGGTTTTGCCATACATTGACACGAATCCGCCCCGGGTGCACATGTGTTCCCTTTCTTGAACCCCCCTCCCACCTCCCTCTTCCCCATATCCTCCCTCCAGGTCATCCCCGTGCACCAGCCCCAAGCATCCTGTATCATGCGTTGAACCTGGACTGGTCACATATGATAATATACATGCTACAATGCCATTCTCCCCAATCATCCCACCTTCACCCTCTCCCACAGAGTCCCAAAGACTGTTCTATATACCTATGTCTCTTTTGCAGTCTCGTATACAGGGTTAAGGTTACCATCTTTCTAAATTCCATATATATGCGTTAGTATACTGTATTGATGTTTTTCTTTCTGGCTTACTTCACTCTGTATAATAGGCTCCAATTTCATCCACCTCATTAAAACTGATTCAAATGCATTCTCTTTGATGGCTGAAAAATACTCCATTGTGTATATGTACCAAAGCTTTCTTATCCATTCTTCTGAAGATGGACATCTAGGTTGCTTCCGTGTCCTCGCTATTATAAACAGTGCCGCAATGAACATTGGAGTACATGTGTCTCTTTCAATTCTGGTTTCCTCGGTGTGTATGCCCAGGAGTGCGATTGCTGGATCATATGGCAGTTCTATTTCCAGTTTTTTGAGGAATCTCCACACTGTTCTCCATAGTGGCTGTACTAGTTTGCATTCCCACCAACAGTGTAAGAGGGTTCCCTTCTCTCCACACCCTCTCCAGCATTTATTGCATGTAGACTTTTGGATAGCAGCCATTCTGACTGGTGTAAAATGGTATCTCATTGTGGCTTTGATTTGCATCTCTCTGATTATGAGGGATGTTGAGCATTATTTCATGTGTTTGTTAGCCATCTTTATGTCTTCTTTGGAGAAATGTCTGTTTAGTTCTTTGGCCCATTTTTTGATTGGGATGCAATCTTAAAAACGACAGAATGACCTCTGTTCGTTTCCAAGGCAAACCATTCAATATTAGAGTAATCTAAGCCTATGCCCCAACCAGTAACGCTGAAGAAGCCGAAGTTGAACGGTTCTATGAAGACCTACAAGACCTTTTAGAACTAACACCCAAAAAAGATGTCCTTTTCATTATAGGGGACTGGAATGCAAAAGTAGGAAGTCAAGAAACACCTGGAGTAACAGGCAAATTTGGCCTTGGAGCACGGAATGAAGCAGGGCAAAGGCTAATAGAGTTTTGTCAAGAGAATGCACTGGTCACAGCAAACACCCTCTTCCAACAGCACAAGAGAAGACTCTACACATGGACATCACCAGATCGTCAACACCGAAATCAGACTGATTATATTCTTTGCAGCCAAAGATGGGGAAGCTCTATACAGTTAGCAAAAACAAGACCAGGAGCTGACTGTGGCTCAGATCATGAACTGCTTATTGCCAAATTCAGACTTAAATTGAAGAAAGTAGGGAAAACCACTAGACCATTCAGATATGACCTAAATCAAATCCCTTATGATTATACAGTGGAATAGATTTAAGGGACTAGATCTGATAGATAGAGTGCCTGATGAACTATGGATGGAGGTTCGTGACATTGTACAGGAGACAGGGACCAAGACCATTCCCATGGAAAAGAAATGGAAAAAGCAAAATGACTGTCTGAGGAGGCCTTACAAATAGCTGTGAAAAAAAGAGACGCGAATAGCAAAGGAGAAAAGGAAAGATATAAGCATCTGAATGCAGAGTTCCAAAGAATAGCAAGGAGAGATAAGAAAGCCTTCCTCAGTTATCAATGCAAAGAAATAGAGGAAAACAGCAGAATGGGAAAAACAAGAGATCCCTTCAAGAAAATTAGAGATACCAAAGGAACATTTCATGCAAAGATGGGCTCGATAAAGGACAGAAATGGTATGGACCTAACAGAAGCAGAAGATATTAAGAAGAGGTGGCAAGAATACACAGAATTGTACAAAAAAGATCTTCATGACCAAGATAATCATGATGGCGTAATCACTCACCTAGAGCCAGACATCTTGGAATGTGAAGTCAAGTGGGCCTTAGAAAGCATCACTACGAACAAAGCTAGTGGAGGTGATGGAATTCCAATTGAGCTATTTCAAATCTTGAAAGATGATGCTATGAAAGTGCTACACTCAATATGCCAGCAAACTTGGAAAACTCAGCAGTGGCCACAGGACTGGAAAAGGTCAGTCTTCATTCCAATCCCAAAGAAAGGCAATGCCAAAGAATGCTCAAACTACGGCACAATTGCACTCATCTCACACGCTAGTAAAGTCATGCTCAAAATTCTCCAGGCCAGGCTTCAGCAATATGGGAACTGTGAATTCCCAGATGTTCAAGCAGGTTTTAGAAAAGGCAGAGGCACCAGAGATCAAATTGCCAACATCCGCTGGATCATGGAGAAAGCAAGAGAGTTCCAGAAAAACGTTTATTTCTGCTTCATTGACTATGCCAAAGCCTTTGATTGTGTGGATCACAATAAACTGTGGAACATTCTGAAAGAGATGGGAATCCCAGACCACCTGACCTGCCTCTTGAGAAATCTGTATGCAGGTCAGGAAGCAACAGTTAGAACTGGACATGGAACAACAGACTGGTTCCAAATAGGAAAAGGAGTGTGTCAAGGTTGTATATTGTTACCCTGCTTATTTAACTTCTATGCAGAGTACATCATGAGGAACCATGGGCTGGAAGAAGCACAAGCTGGAATCAAGATTGCTGGGAGAAATATCAATAACCTCAGATATGCAGATGACACCACTCTTATGGCAGAAAGTGAAGAGGAACTCAAAAGCCTCTTGATGAAAGTGAAAGAGGAGAGTGAAAAGGTTGGCTTGAAGCTCAACATTCAGAAAACAAAGATCATGGCTTCTGACCCCATCACTTCATGGGAAATAGATGGGGAAACAGTGGAAATAGTGTCAGAGTTTATTTTGGGGGGCTCCAAAATCACTGTGGATGCTGATTGCAGCCATGAAATTAAAAGACGCTTACTCCTTGAAAGGAAAGTTATGACCAACCTAGAGAGTATATTAAAAAGCAGAGACATTACTTTGCCAACAAAGGTCCATCTAGTCAAGGCTATGGTTTTTCCCATTGTCATGTATGGATGTGAGAGTTGGACTGTGAAGAAAGCTGATCGCCAAAGAATTGGTGCTTTTGAACTGTGGTGTTCGAGAAGACCCTTGAGAGTCCCTTGGACTGCAATGAGGTCCAACCAGTCCATTCTAAAGGAACTCAGTCCTGGGTGTTCATTGGAAGGACTGATGCTAAAGCTGAAACTCCAATACTTTGGTTACCTCATGAGACGAGTTGACTCACTGGAAAAGACTCTGATGCTGGGAGGGATTGGGGGCAGGAGGAGAAGGGGACGACAGAGAATGAGATTACTGGATGACATCACCGACTCGATGGACATGAGTTTGAGTGAACTCCTGGAGTTGGTGATGGACAGGGAGGCCTAGTGTGCTGTGATTCATGGGGTCGCAAAGAGCCAGTCACGACTGAGTGACTGAACTGAACTGAACTGATAGACAGTATTACCTTAAACTGCAAGGAGATCAAGTCAGTCAATCCTAAAGGAAATCAGTCCTGAATATTCTTTGGAAGGACTGATGTTAAAGCTGAAACTCCAATCTTTGGTGACCTGATGCAAAGAACTGACTCATTAGAAAACACCCTAATGCTGGGAAAGATTAAAGGGAAGAGGAGAAGGGGATGACAGAGAATGAGATGGTTGAATGGCATCCCTGACTCAATGGACATGGAGTAAGTTCTGGGAGTTGGTTATGGACAAGTAAACCTGGCATGCTACAGTTCATGGGCTCGCAAATAGTTGGACAGGACTGAGCAACCGAACTGAACTGACTTCACTGTTACACACTGTCTTACATCCAGAATGATACTATTTGAAATTTACTGTTTTTCAGTTATCTATTCTACAACAGCTCTTTGGGATACAGATTATGTTTTAACTGTCTCTATGGAATGCATTGAGTGAATATTGCATGCTCAAAAAGGCAAAGTTAGGGGCCCTCTATTATATAGATATCAAACTCTGAAAGCACTAAATTAAAAATTCTGATCAAAGACTCCTTTTCTATATACTTAACACTCATCAAAATAAATGCTTCTGTCTGAACTCAATTTGGCAACAGTTTGTTTGGTCAGTTATATAACCATCCATTTGCTTTGCCTACATATGTCCCCACTGACACTCACTGCCAGGCTAAGCAGAATCTAGATCAGGAATTTGCAGATTCAGTATTAAAAAGCAGCAAGTGAGCAGCAGGTTCTGTTTCTGGTAAAGACCCAGGTCACAGGGGTGGGCAGGGGCAGCCAGGGGTCAAGGAAATACAGAGCCAAGTGGGTCAGATGCCAATTTCCATGGTAAAGAACTGAAGCCAAGAAGCCATCCAGAGCCCAGGAAGCCTCCACAATGACACAAGGCAGGCGATAGCTTCTAGAGAAATCGAATTTTGTAGGATGTTCTAGGAAACCTTTATAGGTTAACATGTATGAGCCAATTCCTATTCTATAACACTGTAAATATATTATCTTCACTCTAAAACACCAGGTTTACTGTAGATCTTTCTGCTCTTGCTTTAGTTGTTTATAATGAATATTATCTTCATCAATGAGCACAATGATATAGATAATTTTATATCTTCAATGCACTTTTCTTCAACTTGATAATTGCAAACTCTCTACATTAATGTAATATTTACTTTTGCTTGTCTCTCATGTCCATATTGTCATGTTGCAAGATTATGTGCTTGATAAAATATTTGTAGACTAAATGCTTTCATTCATCTTTCAAAAGGTAATTCTATATAGAAGAAGCAGAGTTATATTAGGAGGCAGTTTGAATTCTAGCATTTTCTCAGTAGATAGGTTGAGATTTTACTTAAATTTTATGAGCCTCAGGTATCACATCTGCAAAATATAGCTAAATAATACTTTATCTATCTGAACATAGGGGATTAAGTCAATATATCATCGGATAACCACAAAAATAAATAGACTTTTGGGAAGAATAGAAGAGTTCTGTATGAGTTTTTGAAGGAATTGAATTCTCAGTCCTAAATCTTCCAACATGGAGCTGTAGGAAATATAGAAAGTATTTATATATAATGACATTTTCAGAGACTTAAAAAGTAGACTTCAGAACAACAGGGCCATTAGCCCCACCCATTTCAATGAGATGCCTAACAAATTGCTCTCCATCACTCTGGACTTGCAGATATCGTATATAGTTTAACTTAACTCTATAATTTACATTAATATTGTCAAACTACACCCTCTTGTATGAGAGTTTAGAAAGGTCTAGAAAAGAATTGCTGGAAGAAGGAGTACATATAAGAAACCCAAATTAATTGTTAAAGGAACCCAACTTCACATTCTAGTTTTGTGATGACATGTATATTTAGATACATATCTTCTTTCCTAAATACTATAATTAACAGTACATGTAAGAAAAATTAAGGGAAAGAAATAATGCATTATACAAAGACATGTACTATCAATGGAAAAGCAAATGGAAAATTCCTTGACATCAAGTGGCTATCACTCATTACTGAACTCAAGCAGAGGAAAGTTACTCTAAAGAATAAAAGTATTTTTCAACCAAATTACTCAAATTTTAGGATTGAAAGAGGAAATGACAGAGAGGCAATGTGGAGCAGAGAAATTGCAAGAGTTCTGTCCACAGACACTCCTGGATGTAGCAGTTCCACCATGTTTGGATTTGGCTTGGAAGAGTCACTAAGAAAAGAGGGAATTCTGCCAAAGCAGACTGATTATTGGTGTTAGGAGAGAGAGAAAAAGGTAAGTAGTTCTCCAACTAACTACATCCCACAATACACATGCAGGTTAAAATGACAGTACAGGCGTAAAATCCTCAGAAGCTTTAATATTTACAGTAAATCTTGCCTTACCCTCTTACCACTTAAAATTTAGGCCAGAAATAGACACTTCTAATTTCTTACCATCAGAAGATGGAAGCTTGCTGGACTTAGAAAGTAGACACCAGGAAGCAAACCAAAGAAATTTAACTGCTATACCATAGCCAGGAAAGGGATGGCTTCTCAAGGCATTGGTGTCTGGTTTTTCCATAGTGAAGAAAATAAAAATAAACAAAAACCAAACCAAAAAACCCCAATGTGTTGGGAGAGCTAAAAAAATATACTTGAAGCAATGCAAATAGATTTTTTAATAGAGAAAAGAAGGTAACCCATCTACCTGGTGACACAGCTACATAGACTCTTAACACTGTGCTTTACAGAGAAAGTCCACACCAGCTGCAATATAAGGATCTATGCCATCAATTCAAAAAATTGGCACTATCATTGGATAATGTAACATTGGAAGACTCTCTTATCCTGAAAATAAGCTCAAAAAGAAATGAAACAGGATTAATATAGAAAAACAGAGCAACTATTAGTATTCTTGGTAGAAACTGAGAACATATTGCATCCATAAATCAAGAGCAAGATAGTATCACACATAAGTCAAAAATGAAATCAAAGGGATTCAAAAATGTAAGAGCTGAAATTTTAAAATTTTCAATCTAAGCAGGAAAATGGATAATGAATGTAGATATTTCTTTCTTCCTAATAGAATGTGTGTCTCATTCTATGAAAATCTGTCCCACTGCGTATTTTCTGAGTCAGCCTTCTCCTCCAAAATGTTGAATCGCAGCAACAATAAAAAATAAAGTGCAAATTAATACTTTAAATAAGTATACTAGATTTTTTAATCTAATTTTTAAAAATACTAAGAAAATTATAACCTTGTAGCCATTCCCAAGGATATTTAAATGCAAAAAAAAAAAAAGATAATCATAAAGACAAAGAGGGTTAAAATTTTGTAGAGGCATAAAGATTAATATTATACCAATAAATTTTTACATACAAATATGTTATTGTATAAGTAACTACATACTTAATGAATGCTATTGAGAAAGTCTACAAAAACCAATAACAAATGCACCTGAACCATAAGACTTCCCAGGTAGGCTTTGGCAAAGAATCAAGACTTTCATTCTACTCCAGACCATAGAAAACATGAGACTTTTCAAACATTCTTTATGAAGCTGTAATAACTCTAATATTCAATGAAGAAAGATAGCATAAAAGCTATGATACAGCAACATCACATATATATATATATACAGGATTTATTAATATTTTAAAGGTATTTCATAAAATCCAACAGAAGTGAAAAAAACTTTACCAAGAATAGTGTTCATTTGTTCCAGGAAGAGAAGAATAGTACAATATCATAAATCTGATGTGTAATATATTACACATTAATGGAGAGTGCTAAAATAAAGTATTTAATAAAATTAAGCATTCATTCCTTACTAATAATACACTTATCAATTCTACTGTTAATTGATATTCTACACTTTTTCAGTGCAGTTTGTTAAGAAAAATGTTAGTTGTATAAATAATTAAAGGAAAGAATAAATCTTATATGAAAATTGTCTAACTGAAAAGTCAAAATTTGTTAAGTAAAAAATATTAGAATAAACTTTTACTAGGTGGCCAGATTGTTTAAAAAGTAAATAAAATATCAACAGCACTTAATTTAGGTAACAATTGTCAGTTGTATCACATTAAAATATTTTGAATTCTATAAAACATTGAAGATTAGATCTCACATGAAATGCACAATTCCAAGACAAAAAATAAATGTTGAATAAATGAAAAGATAAATTTTTGCACTATATTGACTGAAAAGACCCAATATTATAAAGATACCACTTGCCAAATATTTATATAAATTCAGTGTGTGTTCAAAAATTGCTGCTACATTTTCTAAAGTATTTTTATATTTTTTGTTTGAAAATTCACCTCCAGTTGTAAATTATTGCCATTAGCAATAAAGCATTGATTTTTTTTTAGACTTTAACTTTATTTATTTTTCTTTTTTTTTTAATTTTACAATATTATATTGGTTGGTTTTGCCATCCATTGACATGAATCCACTCCGGGTGTACATACGTTCCCCTTCCTGAACCCCCTCCCATCTCCCTCCTCCCCTTATCCTCCCTCTGGGTCATCCCCGTGCACCAGCCCCAAGCCTTGATTTTTTTAAATGTCACCTAAAATCTACATCAAACCATGGAAGATCCCTCTTGAAATATTTCCATGACCGGTTCTTGTTTAAATTTAAAATCTCTACCATGGTAAACAAGAGTGTATTTTTCCACCTCCTGCATTTTCATCCAGTACTCCACATTCCCACAAAGTTGCAGTCTCCTCTTCTCCTATGAGAAGCAAAATAATGGGCTCCCAAAGGCATCCATGTCCTCATTCCTAGAGACTCTGAATGTGTTCAGTTATGTGAAAGAATAGAATTAAGATTGCAGATGGAATTAAGGTTGCTAATCAGCTGATCTTTTCCAAGAGCATCCTGTCTAAAGCAATTTTGTGACACTTCATCTTATTAGCTTTATAGAATTCAGCACAATTTGCGATTTTCCCTTTACTTGCTTGTTACAATTTTCCTTCTTCATTAAGCTCTATATGAGCAAGGACCTTAACTTTCTTGCTCTGTACTGCATTTCCAGGTCCCAACTCAGTGCTTAATACGTGTAAAGAACTGACTGAATAAATATAGTATAAAGTCATAATAATAAAAAATATGATAATTGCACAAAATATATGTAAAGATCAATAGATAAGAGCCCAGAATCAAGAGAAAAGAATTATGAAACTACAGAATATAATAAAGATTTTATTTAAAATCTGTGAGTTAAAAAGTACATGTACACCCATGGCTGATTCATGTCAATGTATGGCAGAAACCACCACAATATTGTAAATTAGTTAGCCTCCAATTAAAGCAAATTAATCCAGTACTTTGGCCACCTCACGCGATGAGTTGACTCACTGGAAAAGACTCTGATGCTGGGAAGGATTGGGGGTGGGAGGAGAAGGGGACGATAGAGAATGAGATGGCTGGATGGCATCACCGACTCGATGGACATGAGTTTGAGTGAACTCCGGGAGTTGGTGATGGACAGGGAGGCCTGGCGTGCTGTGATTCATGGGGTCGCGGAGAGTCGGACACGACTGAGCGACTGAACTGAACTGAGCTGAACTGAATAAAATGAAAAGTAGAAGAGCTAATAAATTAAAGCAACCATTATCTGAATACACAGTCTTTTGCTGTGCTCAAAAATAAAATCCAGATAAATTGAATATATAAGTGTAAAAGCAAAAAGAATATTTTCATAACTTTAAAATGAAAAAGTCCTTTCTAATAGTGACATGAAACACAGAAACCATTAAGAGAAAAGATTGATTCATTTGATAAGCTAATAATTCAAATTCTCTAAAAGCAAACAGCTCCATAAACCAAATTAGAAAATGCCATAAGCAAAATTGAAAAACAGTGGAAGAAAATTTTGCAGTGCATGTTACAGACAAGAGATAACTATACAAAATATCTGGCGTGGGTTGCCATTTCCTACTCCAGGGTATCTTCTCCATCCAGAAATCAAATCTACATTTCTTGGGTCTCTTGCATTGGTAGCCAAACGTGGCACCTGAGAAGCCCATGAATTCAGCAGAAATATATTAACAGTCTTAATTTTTAAAATTAGAAAGAACATAAACAACTCACAAACTTTCTAATAAACATGAAAAGACACGTAAAAAGCAATTCACATAACTGACCACTGAACAAATAATAAGATGTCAAACCTTAAATAATAATCAGACTGTTGTTCAGTCACTTAGTCATGTCTGATTCTTTGAGACCCTGCCAGGCTTCCCTGACCTTCACTTCACTTCATGGTGATGCCATCCAACCATCTCATCCTCTGTTGTCCCCTTCTCCTCTTGCCCTCAATCTTTCCCAGCATCAAGGTCTATTCCAATGAGTTGGCTCTTCATATCAGGTGGCCAAAGTATTGGAGTTTCAGCTTCAGCATCGTTCCTTCCAATGAACATTCAGGGTTGATTTCCTTTGGAATTAACAGGTTTTATCTCCTTGCAGTCCGAGGGACTCAAGAATTTTCTCAGCACCACAGTTTGAAAACATCAGTTATTTAGCTCTCAGCCTTCTTTACGGTCCAGCTCTCACATCTATACATGACTACTGGAAAAACCATAGCTGTGACTATACCCACTTTTATTGACAAAGTGATGTCTCTGTTTTTTTTTTAATTTATTTATTTATTATTGAAGGATAATTGCTTTACAGAATTTTGCTGTTTTCTGTCAAACCTGAACTGTACGGCTCAGAAAACTCAAACAGGGGCTCTGTATCAACCTAGAGGGGTGGGATGGGGAGGGAGTTGGGAGGGAGTTTCAAAAGGGAGGGGATATCTGTATACCTATGTCTCTGTTTTTAATATGCTGTCTAAGTTTGTCATAGCTTTTCTTTCACATAGTAAGCATCTTTTAATTTCGCGGCTGCAATCACCATCCAACAGTGATTTGGAATCTAAGAAAATGAAATCTGTCACTGTTTCAACTTGTTCCCCATCTGTTTGCCATGAAGTGACAGGACCGGATGCCATGATCTTCCTTTTTTGAATGTTGAGTTTAAGCCAGGTTTTTCACTCTCCTATTTAACCTTCATCAAGAAGCTCTTTAGTTCCTTTTTGCTTTCTGCCATTAGAGTGGTATCATCTGCATATCTGAAGTTGTTAAATTTCTCCCAAAAATCTTGATTCCAGCTAGTGATTCATACAGTCTGGCATTTCTCATGACGTACTCTGCATATAAGTTAAACAAGCAGGGTGACAATATACAGCCTTGACTACTCCTTTCCCAGTTTTGAACCAGTCCATTGTCCCATGTACGGTTCTTAATGTAAATAAAATCAATGAGATATTTTTCATGCATCAGACTGACAAAGACCAAAATTTTTAGCCCCTTGAATGTGAGAAAGACAAAGAATTCTCAGCTTCTTAAAGAGAGTCAATTGATACACCATATTTTTTTATATATTAGTGTATAGTTGACTTACAAGGTTGTGTTAGTTTCAGGTGTACTACAAAGTGAATCAGTTAGAGATTATTTTCCTATGTAGGTTATTACAGACAATTCCCTTGGCTGTACAGTAGGTTCTTGTTGATTATCTATTTTATATATAGTAGTGTTTATATATGGAGAAGGCAATGGCACCCCACTCCAGTACACTTGCCTGGAAAATCCCTTGGATGGAGGAGCCTGGTAGGCTGCAGTCCATGGGGTCGCTAAGAGTCGGACACGACTGAATGACTTCACTTTCACTTTTCACTTTCATGCATTGGAGAAGAAAATGGCAACCCACTCCAGTGTTCTTGCCTGGAGAATCCCAGGGACAGGGGAGCCTGGTGGGCTGCCGACTATGGGGTCGCACAGAGTTGGACACGACTGAAGCAACTTAGCAGCAGCAGCAATGTATATATGTTAATTCTGAACTCCTAATTTACCCCTCCCCACCACCCTTCCCTTTAGTAACCATACATTTGTTTTCTTTGCAATAAGTATCAAGGCTTTTCTTTGAATTAAACATTTCACTTTTAGTGATTACATACAAATTTACTCAAAGTTATGGAAACAGAAATACTCATCACAGGAGTGCTTATAAGAATGAAGGAAGAGCAGATAGGAAGGAAAGAAAAGAAAAAGAAAGCTTAACAAGCAAGTTACAGAGCAGCATATGTAGAAAAAACTTCCCCAGGTATTTGTGCATATATGTTATATAAAAATCTGGAAGAACATATACCAGAATTTTAATCATGCTTATATCTGGAGATTAGATGGTAGAATCAAAAAGACTCGACTAAATGTTCTTTTTGTGTGTGTTTTCTTTTCTGGCAATACAGTGACCTACTTTAAAACCTGTTTAATATACCACCATCTCTTTGAGTAACAGAAATTGGTAAATAATAATTATTAAATTTGAGGATGCTGTAAGACTGCTGAAAATGGCAGAGGAGAATGAGCATTAAATTTCCTAAGGGAACTTTACGGACAGCCAAACTTCTGCAAAAGTGCTTTACAATTTATATCTATTATACAGGAAATTAAGGAAAATTCATTTATTATATTTCATAATTGCCATTTTTTTCTATTTTGCAAATGCACATTACTTCCTTTCCTCCACTCTAGGGCCCCAAAATATTTTGTGTAAAAGAGTAAGAATATTAGTCTCATCTTTAGCAAGGAGTTAACCCCAGAGGTCAAAATCTAATAAGACAAATCCAAGCTATGCAAGAATGTTCTGAGGCATTTTTCAGGTAGAGATAGAACAACTGAAGCACAGTGAAACAAGTCCTCTCTGACATTTAAAACATCCTAGGCTTTTCAGGTGGCACTAGTGGTAAAGAATCAGCCTGCCAGTGCAGGAGAAATAAGAGACATGGGTTCGAACCCTGGGTCAGGAAGATTCCCTGGAGGAGGAAATGGCAACCCACTCCAGTATTCTTGACTGGAAAATTCCTTGGACAGAGGAACCTGACAGGCTACAGTCCTTGGGGTCACAAAGAGTCGGACACAACTGAGCACTCACACACGCTAAGGAGCCAGTCAACAAACATACACATTCAGTCTAGAAGCATAAAGAAACAACCCCCATGGAATTAATTTTAGACCAGTGAGAGAAAAATACAGCAGATAACTTATCTCCCTCCCTTCCTCCAGAAGAACTGTCATGATACCCAGTGGATCATGTCATCTCTTCAACAACAGTCCTGCCAAATCAATCATCATTGTTCTCATGCCAAACAATGGCTCACTCAGTAATCCACACACCCCCCAACTTTGCTTTCTTCATTCCCTGCCTCATCCCCCTTTTCTCTCTCTTCTGCCTTTCTGACACCTCGCTCTCCACAAAAAGTTCTAACACATAAACATTTGGCTATAAGTAACTGAAGTCACTCAGTCATGTCTGATTCTTTGCGATCCTATGGACTGTGGCCCGCCAGGATCCTCCATCCGTGGGATTTTCCAGGTAAGAATACTGGAATGGGTTACTCTTTTCTTCTCCAGGAGATCCCAGGGGTCAAACTCGGGTCTCCTGCACTGCAGCAGACTCTACCATCTGAGCCACCAGGGAATCCCTAAACATTTGGCTAACAGCCTGCTTTCTACAAAAGTATTTGCTTCTCTTTCTATGAGAGAGGTATGACATAAGATACACCTCTGCTATGTTTCTTCTGTTTAAGATGCAAAAAAAACCTAAATTTTCAAAAATTAAACTAAAATATATTGACTTTCATTTCTATGTCTTTTTTTAATTTGTTTTAATTGGAGGCTAATTACTTTACAATATTGTATTGGTTTTGCCATACATTGACATGAATCCGCCCCGGGTGTACATGTGTTCCCCATCTTGAACCCTCCTCCCACCTCCCTCCCCATCCCATCCCTCTGGGTCATCCCAGTACACCAGCCCCGAGCATCCTGTATCATGCATTGAACCTGGACTGGCAATTTGTTTCACAAATGATAATATGCATGTTTCAATGCCATTCTCCCAAATCATCCCACCCTCGCCCTCTCCCACAGAGTCCAAAAGACTGTTCTACACATCTGTGTCTCTTTTGCTGTCTCGTATACAGGGTTAAGGTTACCATCTTTCTAAACTCCATATATATGCGTTAGTATACTGTATTGGTGTTTTTCTTTCTGGCTTACTTCACTCTGTATAATAGCTTCCAGTTTCATCCACCTCATTAGAACTGATTCAAATGTCATTTCTATGTCTTAAGTATCAAAATTTGCCTCTGTGTCCTTAAACAAGCTGATTAATTGCTTCTTATTTAGAAATTTAAAATTTATAAAATTTTCTCCTTACTAAACATTTAATTCACTTATGCACGTTTCCAACGTCTTATTTTAATTGTTGTGCAGTCGCTAAGTTCTGTCCGACTCTTTTGAGACCCCATGCATTGCAGCATGCCAGGCTCCCTGTCCTTCATTATCTCCTGGAGTTTGCTCAGTGTCCATTGAATCAGTGATGCCATCCAACCATCTCATCCTCTGCTGCCCGCTTCTTCCTCCCTCAATCTTTCCCAGCATCAAGGTCTTTCCTAATGAGTTGGCTTGTTGCATCAGGTGGCCAAACAATTGGACCTTCAGCTTCAGTATCAGTCCTTGCAATGAATATTCAGGGTTGATTCCCTTTAGGATTAACTGGTTTATCTCCTTGTAGTTCAAGGGACTCTCAATAGTCTTCTCCAGTACCACAATTTGAAAACATCAATTATTCGGTGCTCAGTCTTCTTTATGGTCCAACTCTCACATTCATACATGATACATGACCGCTGGAAAAGCCATCACTTTGATTATACGGACTTTTGTCAGCAAAGGGATGTTTCTGTTTTTGAATATGCTAAGTGTGCCATAGCTTTCCTAGTTGACATCATTGCTGCAGTCATCATCCACAGTGATTTTGGAGCCCAAGAATATAAAGTCTGTCACTGTTTCCACTTTTTCCCCTTCTATTTGTCATACTGTTTTATTAAATACATTAATAAAAACATAAATATTACTAGTCAAGAACCTCAGTATTTGAGACAGACAATACATCAGAAATCATGATACAGCAGAAGATATTAAGAAGAGGTGGCAAGAATACACAGAAGAACTGTACAAAAAAGATCTTCATGATGAAGATAATCACGATAGCATGATCTCTGACCTAGAGCCAGACATCTTGGAATGTGAAGTCAAGTGGGTCTTAGAGAGCATCACTACGAACAAAGCCAGTGGAGATGATGGAATTCCAATTAAGCTATTTCAAATCCTGAAAGATGATGCTGTAGAAGTGCTGCACCCAATACGCCAGCAAATTTTCAAAACTCAGCAGTGGCCATAGGACTGGAAAAGGTCAGTCTTCATTCCAATCCCAAAGAAAGGCAATGCCAAAGAATGCTCAAATTACCACACAATTGCACTCATCTCACACGCTAGTAAAGTCATGCTCAAAATTCTCCAAGCCAGGCTTCAGCAATATGTGAACCGTGAATTCCCAGATGTTCAAGCAGGTTTTAGAAAAGGCAGAGGCACCAGAGATCAAATTGCCAACATCTGCTGGATCATGGAGAAAGCAAGAGAGTTCCAGAAAAACATCTATTTCTGCTTCATTGACTACGCCAAAGCCTTTGACTGTGTGGATCACAATAAACTGTGGAACATTCTGAAAGAGATGGGAATCCCAGACCACCTGACCTGCCTCTTGAGAAACTTGTATGCAGGTCAGGAAGCAACAGTTAGAACTGGACATGGAACAACAGACTGGTTCCAAATAGGAAAAGGAGTACGTCAAGGTTGTGTATTATCACCCTGCTTATTTAACTTATATGCAGAGTACATCATGAGGAACGCTGGCCTGGAAGAAGCACAAGCTGGAATCAAGATTGCTGGGAGAAATATCAATAACCTCAGATATGCAGATGACACCACCCTTATGGCAGAAAGTGAAGAGGAACTCAAAAGGCCTCTTGATGAAAGTGAAAGAGGAGAGTGAAAAGGTTGGCTTGAAGCTCAACATTCAGAAAACAAAGATCATGGCATCTGGTCCCATCACTTCATGGGAAATACATGGGGAAACAGTGGAAACAGTGTCAGACTTTATTTTTGGGGGCTCCAAAATCACGGCAGATGCTGATTGCAGCCATGAAATTAAAAGATGCTTACTCCTTGGAAGGAAAGTTATGACCAACCTAGATAGCATAGTAAAAAGCAGAGACATTACTTTGCCAACAAAGGTCCATCTAGTCAAGGCTATGGTTTTTCCCGTGGTCATGTATGGATGTGAGAGTTGGACTGTGAAGAAAGCTGATCGCCCGAAGAATTGATGCTTTTGAACTGTGGTGCTGGAGAAGACTCTTAAGAGTCCCTTGGACTGCAAGGAGATCCAACCAGTCCATTCTAAAGGAGATCAATCCTGGGTGTTCATTGGAAGAACTGATGCTAAAGCTGAAACTCCAATAGTTTGGCCACCTCATGCGAAGAATTGACTCACTGGAAAAGACTCTGACGCTGGGAGGGGTTGGGGGCGGGAGGAGATGGGGACGACAGAGAATGAGATGGCTGGATGGCATCACCGACTCGATGGACATGAGTTTGAGTGAACTCTGGGAGTTGGTGATGGACAGGGAGGCCTGGTGTGCTGTGATTCTTGGGGTCGCAAAGAATCGGACACTACTGAGCAACTGAACTGAACTGAATGATGGTCAGAAAAGAAGGAGTTTCTAATCCAGACTTAAGGCTTTAAAAAATGTTAAAATCCTACTTGATGAATTAGTACCTGTGAAGATTCTTAAAGAATATGTAATATTTAGCTGAGAAAACAGATTAGAAATATCAGTCTAGGCCAAAAGGATAGCATGAGAAAAAAAGCCTTTGAAAGAAATCTGTTTATGAAATATACCACGTGTTATTGAAAAAAAGAAAAAATCACAGAGCCAGAGATGCGTCACGAGAAGATAAAAGTAGACAAGTCTGCTTGTGCCTTTAAGATCTGGGCTCTGCTGAATGTGACAGGGAAGTAATGAAGAATCCTAAAAATAACATGGCTGCATTAACAGTTCTTGATGGTCTTTTCTAACTCAAATTCTATGATTCTATAGCCCTGTATTGTCGTAATAGGATAGAGATTAAAAGTGGCATTTTGTTGAAATTATAAATATGGTAGTATGTTAGTAACACTGTATTAAATAAAAATAATTATTGATAATGTAAGATCAATCCCATATGCATGGTTTCATGAGATCACATCTGGAATGCTCTTTTCATTGGGGCAATATCTTTTAGGGAAAATGTTGTTGATCTGACAACATCCATAAAGTACCCAAGACTAATAAAGGATTTAGAAGAACATTTCTAGGGAAGAAAGTGCTTTCTGTCTTCAAATATTAAGCAGTTGTCATATGAAAGAAAAACAGATACAAGCTAAATAGCTTACGGATTGAAGATACATATGTAATTTGTGAGCAAGTTATAAGAAGCAAAATTCCAGTTTAGTATATGAAAACAGAATGTGACAAAACTTAAGTTTTCTAAGAGGGAATAAATTATCTTTTGATATATGCTTCAAACAGAGGTTAAAAACAGTCAATTCTAAAACTGGTGCTACTCTCTGGACAACACATGAAACTGTAACTCACCCTTATAAAGGGAGGAGGGAGGTGGGAGGGGGGTTCAGGAGGGGGAACTACACCCGGGGCAAATTCACGTCAATGTATGGCAAAACCAACCAATATAATATTGTAAAATAATTTGCCTCCAATAAAAAATAAATAAATTTTAAAAAAATAAAAAAAAAAGAACAGAACAAAACAAAACCAATCAAAAATTTGCCTTCTCCCTTTTCATGGGAAAAACATCAAAGAGTTCAGATGCACATATTGGTCATGTGTATGTGTATGGTGAAAGTGAAAATTTCTCAGCCATGTCTGACTCTTTGCCACCCTGTGGACTATTCAGTCCACGGAATTCAGGTCAGAAGACTGGAGTGGGTAGCCATTCCCTTCTTCAGAGGATCTTCCCAACCCAGGGATCGAACCCAGGTATCCCACATTGCAGGCGGATTCTTTACCAGCTGAACTACCAGGGAAGCCCAAATGTGTATAAACCTCATGCAAAATGGATGTAATATAGTTTTCCAAACATGTACATTTTCATTATAGTTTTAGAATAAATGCATTACTGTCAATTTAATTCTCTTTTTGAATATTCTGCTTGGAAAATTATATTTGTGTGAACAGACATAAAATCTACAAATATTTTGTATTAATAAAAAAGAAATCAGTAAAGTAAAATCAATAGCCCACTGGTTAGCAGCAGGATACACAACACTGCTGATAATTTTGTTACAAATCTCCAAATTCCTTTAACAGTGATAAATGAGAAACATAAAAAGGTTTTAGAAATTCTACATAAATGCAACTTTGTAATCTCATATTTCTTAATTATACTCACTAAAATTTTCTTTGCTCTTAAAAACTTACTTTTCAGTGCAGTTCTTTTTGTTATTATTCTGTGATAGACCAGGTTTTAAGAATTCTGAACAATGTAGCAAGAGGGTGAGAACTTACAATTACATTTATTATATACAGTGACTTAAAGTATTATTAACCTCTTTACATGGCTAACAGAACCAAGATACGTTCTGTTGAAACTTGTTAAAATATTCAAAAAATAGCCCCATTCCTTTTACACTTCTAGAACTGCATCAAGTATGGATTGTATGTTCTAAGAAGAGGAAGGATTAATAAATACCAAGCATGCAGATTTGTTCAAAGCACATCATATGATGTTTTGATATGATTTATCTATAAACCAAGGAAACACATTCAGATATGCTTTATCTATATTTATGTAATACATTTGAAAATTTCTTATAATATTCTCATGGAAAAAACTAGAGAAACATACTATGAATGACAATATCATTGGGAAAACATGTAATTGAATTAATGACCCTGTCCAAAGGTAATGATTGATTTAATATAAGGAAAGATTTATTGGGCTTCTCCTCACTTGTAGCTGTGCATTTTGATCAATATTTTCGATTTAAATAATGCTGTCAGGCTTATGGAATTTCAAGACGGTGGAACACACAAGGGTTAATATAATGACTGGTGAGATGGCCTAAATTTATCAAGTACAATAAACTGAAAACAAATGTAAATACCTATGCCTGGTTTTTTGATTGCCTTCATTGGAAGGACTGATGCTAAAGCTGAAACTCCAATACTTTGGCCATCTCATGCGATGAGTTGACTCACTGGAAAAGACTCTCATGCTGGGAGGAACTGGGGGCAGGGGGAGAAGGGGACGACAGAGAATGAGATGGCTGGATGGAATCACCGACTCGATGGACATGAGTTTGGGTGAACTCCGGGAGTTGGTGATGGACAGGGAGGCCTGGCGTGCTATGATCCGTGGGGTCGCAAAAAGTCGGACACAACTGAGCAATTGAAATGAACTGAACTGAACTGATAGGCAATTAAAGGGGAAGTTGGCATTTTATTATAAAAAGTGCGTGTGAGTATAGCATTAAAACATGTATATTACCATATGTAAAACAGATTGCCAATTCAGGTTCAATGCAGGACGCTCAGGGCCAGTGCACTGGGATGACCCTGAGGGATGGGATGGGGAAGAGAGGCAGGAGGGGGGTTCAGGATGGGGACACGTGTATACCCATGGCTGATTCATATGGATGTATGGCATAAACCACTACAATATTATAAAGTAATTAGCCTCCAATTAAAATAAATAATTTTTTAAAGTGCATGTGAAAAAGTCTTAGTGGATTCAAACCCCAAAGAGCTTGAATGGAATAGCTAAAGTACCCTTGAATTTTCTTTAACTGAATCCAAACTGTTCATTTGATTTTCTGCAAGCTCATTATGAATCAACAGAGTGATATAGCTGCCCAAAATGCCATCCTGAGCTGCATTAATTAGAATATTTGCTCAGAACACAAGAAGTCAGAATAAGTACAGCTTTATCTGCATTGTTCAGACAGTCCTGGGAGATTTTTGTTCCACATGGGTGCCTCATTGCAAAACTAGGATACATCTAGAAAGAAAAACCTACAAAGCAGTACATGTGTATTCAAAAGACTGACAAACTGTGAATATGTATACTGAAAAAAAAAAAAAAAACACTTAGTAACTCAGTTTGAGTTCCCCAGAAACAAGATGCCAAGATAGGACTGGATATACAAGAGATTTATTGGGAAATGTCTAATGAAGGGTAGAGGGGAGAGTGAGAGTAGGTAGGATGAGTCTTAAGACTGTGATGCAATACTAACATCCATGAAGGAAAGCGCAAAGGGAGGATTGTACAGGAAGAGCCTCGGAACACAGATCAGGTAGGAAATAGACTTGGCCAGACCTACGGAAAGTCCACAAAGCAAACTTGGCTTCTAAAGGGCAGAAACAATGTCATCCTAATACGGCAGGTGTGTTCACTGAATGGGAGCAACCTGAGAAAGGATCCTCATGTCACAACCCCCGTGGATCCAAAGGCACAGCCACTGGCATGTTCTGAAGACACGCCTCCATGGCTGCTACACTTGAAGAGGCATAGTAGCTATCTTTAATTTTCCTAAAAAACTGTAATATGGATGAAAGTCTAGATTTTTTTTTCTGCATGACTTTAAAGCAGAAATGGATAAAATCTCAAGCTTCCTCAAAATATGGAGTTCATAATAATAAGAGCTAAAAAACATCATGAACAGTGTCACAAGATGATGAGTAACAAAGGTCCGTCTAGTCAAGGCTGTGGTTTTTCCAGAAGTCATGTATGGATGTGAGAGTTGGAGTATAAAGAAAGCTGAGCGCTGAAGAATTGATGCTTTTGAACTGTGGTGTTGAAGACTCTTGAGAGTCCCTTGGACTGCAAGGAGATACAACCAGCCCATCCTAAAAGAAATCAGTCCTGAATATTCATTGGAAGGACTGATGCTGAAACTGATACTCCAATACTTTGGTCACCTGATGCAAAGAACTGACTCATTTGAAAAGACCCTGATGCTGGGAAAGATTGAAGGTGGGAGGAAAAAGAGACGACAGGATGAGATGGTTGGATGGCATCACTGACTCAATGGACATAAGTTTGGAGTTGGTGATGGACAGGGAGGCCTGGCATGCTGCAGTCCATGGGGTCACAAAGAGTCAGACATGACTGAGCAACTGAACTGAACTGAACTTTTTAAAAGAGTCAGAAGTTAGACCAGAAGATCTCTGAAACCACTTCTTAAATCCTGAAGTCTAATGAGACTTAGGAATAAAGTCTTAGGAATAAACCAAGAATAGTAGAAGCTCAAACAATTAAAGAACATGGTTTGTTCAAATGATTATAAGGAGACTGGATTAGGAAGCTTTTATTTTTTTCTTCTTTTGTAATAACGGTGCATTTTGCATTTCAGAAGAAAATAGTGAGACATATACTGCAAATCCACTGCCTCTTGTATATTAAAAGTTCCCTGCGTGTGTGCTAAGTCACTTCAGTTGTCTCGGACTCTTTGCAACCCTATGGACTGAGCCCATCAGGCTCCTCTGTCCTTGGGATTCTCCAGGTAAGAATACAGAAGTGTGTTGCCATGCCCCTCCTCCAGGGGATCTTCTGGGGCCAGGGATCAAACTGGGGACTCTTGCATTGCAGGCAGATTCTTTACTTCTAGCGCCCCCTGGGAAACTCCCAAAATCCTCTGCATTGGATTAGAATCAGAAAACTGTAAACTGCACTTAAGTCATAAGCTTTGGAACCCTGATGTTCTGAAAAACATAGGTAACACTTGTCTGCCCTTTTTTGAAAGGAAGAGTCCTTCTTTACTTTTCTTGTCAACACAGCATATGTCCAGGCAAAAGAGTATTCTAGATTTCAGTCATGTGCAAGTTTCTGCTTCCTTTAGAGGATAAAAAATTAAAAAGTTTTTGCACTCAATATTTTCTGAGGCCAGTGAACGGGTTAAATAAGCTAAAGTTAAGTCCTGAATATGAGAACTGAAAATCTGGCAACCAGCCCAGAGTCCATTTCCAAAAAGAAGCAGCTATCCTGGACTTGTACAAAGGAGGTGGTTGCCCTAGCAACAGTAGCTAAAAAAGAAAATATGGCCGACAGGTATACATACAGATTGCTCTAGAAAGAGAGAAGCGGCTCTGCCAGCCCTGCACTCACTGTTAAGGAGTCATTTTGCAAATCTCAAGCTTTGAAATTGAACCCTCTAACTTCCAATTGCAGAGATTTTCCCTGTCATATTTATTGAGGTCGTGATCAATGCATTTCATGATTCGCCATTTTAGAGCAATGGCTGAGAAGGAATATGCCCCCAACCTAAACACAGTCACTACAAATGATTGTCAAGATACATCAGCTTACTCAAAAGGCCTCTTTCAAGAAAGATTTGCTCAAAATAATAATTGGTTTCCCCCTGCCAAAGTCTTGAATTAAATTATTTATGTTCCAGCTCTTTTTTTATTCTTCTGCAGAACTGTGACTTTCATATGAAACATTCAAACTGCTCAGAGTCTCTGTTATTTTTTACATAATTATTTGCCACTTAAACTGTCATCTTTTCTTTAAAAAAAAACTAAACCTTCTCAGCATCCTGTGTGTACTAATTATCTTTTTAAAAATATTTTGTGGAATTAGCCTTAGAGATTTTTCTGAGACTCTACAAGAATGGTGGTGGTTAATACTGTTTGGTTAGAAAGGACGGATGCATTTTTATTGGAAAGCTTACAAAGAATCCTTTCTAGAGTATCAGTTTCTTTAAATGTATACTCCAGATTGGTTTATTTACAGCTTTTATCATAATTTATGTGTACTGTGTTGAGTTATTCGATCATATGGCAATCAGGTGCTGCTGCATTGTGCTCAGTCATGTCCGACTCTTTGTGACACCATGCACTATACTCTACTAGACTTCTCTGTCCATGGAATTTCCCAGGCAAGAATACTGGAGTGGGTTGCCATTTCCTTCTCCAAGGAATCTTCCCAACCCAGGGATCAAACTTGGCTTTCTTGCATCTCCTGCACTGACAGGAGGATTCTTTACCTACTGAGCCACCTGGGAAGCCCTATGGAAGCAGAACCTTTTCCAGAAAAGCATAATCCAGTGCTTATTTGAACAGGTCATAATATACAAGCTTTCACTCCTCAATCCCATTCTCAGATCAGTTCAGTTCAGTTCAGTCGCTCAGTCGTGACTGACTCTCCGCGACCCCATGAATCACAGCACTCCAGGCCTCCCTGTCCATCACCAACTCCCGGAGTACACTCAAACTCATGTCCACAGAGTCGGTGATGCCATCCAGCCATCTCATTCTAGCCAGTTTCATTTTCAAAAAAGTATATGATACAAAGAGCAAAGACTTATACTTGTTCAAGAGATCAGGGTCCCAATTCTCATGTTTCTCTTAGCCTATGAAATGGCCTTAATAAGACCCTTCCATTGGACTCCTGGTATCCCAGAGAGAGCATGATGAGTTCCATATAAGTAACCTCTAAGGTTGTTCTTGGCTGTGCTGTTCCATGAAAATGGGCCTTTGCCTACTATGAACACAAACAAAGGTTCTGTTTGAGTTGATTCATTCAATTTTGATTAGAGCTTCTTTATCAAGTTTCTTTACAAGTTTTCTCTGATTTAACACTCCTAATTTTCCTCAGTAAAAATTAAATACTACCAGCTTTAAAATTCTAGGTAGACACTCATCGTGCACAGTGAATGAAAGACTCCAGCAGACACTACGCAGAAATATTCTGATGCTGAGATCATCTGTTCCTTGGATTGGAGTATGAAGTTGCCAGGGCAAATGTAAAAACACAAAGAAAGAGTATATTAAATGATTCTTAAGAATGTGAAAAAGCAAAAGAAGGTAGGGAAGAAATAGACATATCTTATAATCTTTGGCATAAGGGGATCCTAGGATAATTTTAGAGTTATCCATAATTAACTCTTTAATTTAATGTTTCTAAAATCTAACCAGAGCACTTTTGAAGGTTAAAAAAAAAGAACTGACCCACTGTGTTACTTTATGTTACTTTGACTATACTTATAAAGTGTATAAATGTAAAGTTAGGATAAACAGCTTATGCTCAGAAGACTTACCCATAGAAACAAATTGAACAGGAACTAAATGATAAAGTCAATAAAATCAAAATTAGTTATTAATGTAATGTGGTGAATCAGCTTGAAACTTAATCTGTTGTAAATTTGAATATTGTACTGATGGCCACATCATGGTTTTAAAAGCATTTGACAGACTTATGCTATTATGTATCATCTGCTAACTCAATTCACCCACTGCTTTTCTCTGCTAAAGCTCTTGAGAAACTTTTGTTTGCACAGTACTTCACTTGGCCTTCACGCCTGGGAAAGAATAGCATACTTTCTTAATCACCTTCTATTCTTTTTTCACTTGCTGATGACTACCAAAGATATACCATTGGTGCCAGTGTGAGCCAAGCATCAAAAACATGAGGAGCAATTCTAGTGCAGCCATTCTTGGAGTCATCACATGATCATGGAATCGAACCTTACTTTTCTCTCTGTGATCAGAAAAACAGAAAATCAAGACAGTATTGTAGAATATCCGCAAAGCCCCTGTTGGAGAAACAGAAATCTAGTGGATAATTACGCCCAATTTAATTTTGGTTTTTAAAAATAGTTAATAAATTGTTTTGATTTAAAAACAGTTCTTAGTTTCCAAGGCAAGTATCCTCAAAACCCCAATCTCCTTATGCATTTGCACAGTTGACTGTATAACCACTCAAATAACATTCTTCATTTCTGTCCTCTTTACAGGGTCTGAGATAAGACAAAGTCTCACTTTCACAGACTTCCTTCCACATAGGGGTGGCGATGTGATTTTATTGGGGCCAATGAAATAAATGTGGAGGCCTGCTTTCAATTTGAGAAAGTGCTTCATTTTCCTGATAAAAGTGACAGGTATGAAATGATTAATTGCCTGTCCTCCCTCTCTCCCTGTTTCTGCTTTGAACATAGACTCTTTTTTTTTCCCCCACTCTTTTTGATATCTCAGACTTCTCATAACTCTGAGGGCCAGGACATTAAGTGTGGTAGAAAAGAAAGATAAGAAGAACCTGTGTCCTTGGTGATTTCTAGATTTTTTTAATCCAAAGTTCTTATTAGTTAAATAATACGTGTTTGGAAAGTTTAAGCCACTGTCAAGCAAGATATCTCTTTCTTATAGCCAGAAGCATTTCTAATTTAGAGATCTTGTATCATCTTCCAAATCACCTAGTCTTTTATTGATGAAAAATAATCAGGAGCATAGAATTGGAAATTTGGTGAAATTTATGCCATGTGGTATTCCACATTACATTTCATGTTCTATGTTCCAAAATTTCATATTATATTTGTTGTCCTTTGATCCAATACTAACCACATGTACTCATGTAAAATGTTGATACTAACTTGCAATAGGAAAGATGACTCTTTTTTACAGAGGTGTTGAAATGGTTTATAGTGCTGCATCCTGGCTCTGAGTATGTTTCCACCCCCAAGCTAGAGTACTTTCTATTCTTCCTTGACACAGCTGCCTTCTTCCATGCCTTAGATGAGACAGACTTCCTCCCACTTGGATCTTGCATACGCTGTTCCTCTGCCTGGAGTGCCCCTCCCAACCCATTCCTCCCAGCCTCCTCCTGCTCCAGTTTACCCTTCGGAGCCGACTTAACACTTCAGTTCCTCTAGAAAGTTTTCTAGACTCCAACCTAAACCAGCATCTCTGATCTAACTCACTAAAACCCTTTCCTTCTGAGTACTTTCATTAACCTGAAATGACACATTAATTACTATATTTGAGTCTTGATTTCTCCCACCAGTCTCTTTGCCTGAAACCCCTGCACTTTATGTTCATTAATGCATCTCTGTACCTAGCCCAGTGTTAGGTACCTGGTAGGTGTATGGTAAATATGTGTCAAGTCAGGGAATAATTTAATGAATGAATACATAAGCGAATGGAAAATGGGAATAATGTAATGATATTTCAAAGGTAGCAGACACTGAGAACTGAGAACTTCTATTGATTATAAGAAATCTTATATTTGGATAGAGAACAAGATGGCGGAGGAATAGGACGGCGAGACCACTCTCTCCTCCACAAATTCATCAAAAGAACTTTTGAACGCGAGTAAAGTCCACAAAACAACTTCTGAATGCTGGCAGAGGACGTCAGGCACCCAGAAAAGCAGCCCATTGTCTTCGAAAGGAGGTAGGAAAAAACATAAAAGATAAAAAGCGAAACAAAAGAAGTAAGGACGGAGCTCTGTCCCGGGAAGGGAGGCTTTAAAAAGAGAGAAGTTTCCAAACACCAGGAAACATTCTCACTGGCGATTCTGTGGCGAGCCTTGGAAGCTCAGAGGGCCACATAACCCTCTTTTTTTTTTAAGATTTTTTTAAAACCCACAGATTACCCGCCAAACGGTAACTCCCAGCGGAGAAGCAGCGCAGACGCCTGCATACGCCATTAGCAAGCGGGGGCTGGGCAGGGAGGAGCCGGCTGAACTGCTTAGAGAGAGGACTGGGCTTGAATGCCGCGAGAACAATTTGAGAGAACTGGGGAGAGCAAAGCAGACTGTGGGATAGCTTCCCCACGAAAAGGCGGAAAGCTCTAACCTATGACTCGGCCAACCCCGCTCACAGAATAAAGGACTGAGCAGAGCGAGCCGGCTGCAGTCGGCCCATCCCCCATTCCCCGCCGAGACAGGCAGGGAGCGCAGCCAGAGCCGGAGCGGGCAACCACAGCCCCAGAAAGGCATCCGATACAAACTGCAGGCAGGCTTGTTGCTATTCAGGACTTCTTGGGCTCGGGCCGGTCGATATCCCCCTGAGAAGGTGCGCCGGTTGTACACCCAGAAAACTGAGTGGCGGGGACTGGGGAGGCGATAAGTCGCAGAGACCGCGCTCGCCAAACACCTGGTCCCCTGAGCTGCTCGGACCGGGGAAGGCACAAAACGCAGGCCCAACCAAGTCTGCGCCTTTGTGGAGTACCTGAGAACCTGAACTTGAGCCGCTCAGACCTGGGAAGTGCATACAACCCAGTGCCGGCCTCGGACAGTTCCCGGCAGAGCAACCTAGAGCCTGTGCAGTGTAGACTGGGACAGCATATGTGCTGTGAGCGGGGGCAAACCCAGTGTGGCCGAGACGCTGCGAGCACTCCCCACAGATGCCAGAGATAATCGACTGCAGCGTTCCTCCCTTCCCAGAACAGGACTGAACAACTGAGCCTTAAAAAGTGTCCACCCGCCCCCTAGTATCAGGGTGGAAATTAGACACTGAAGAGACCAGCAGACAGAAGCTAAAACAGAGGGAACCACCTTGGAAATGACAGATAGAGACGTCTAGAGACTACTCCAAGAATAAGACCAAAAACCAGAGGCAAGAGGCTTAAGCCCGAATCCTGAGAACACCAGAGAAGTCCTGACTCCAGGGAACATTAATCGATAGGAGCTCATCAAACGTCTCCATACCTACGCTAAACCCAAGGGTCAACAAGTTCCAGAGCAAGACATACCCGCAAATTCTCCAGTAACACAGGAAACTAGCCCTGAGCTTCAATATACAGGCTGCCCAAAGTCACTCCAAACCCACTGACATCTCATAACTCATTACTGGACACTTCATTGCACTCCAGAGAGAACAAATCCAGCTCCACCCACCAGAACACCGACACAGGCTTCCATAACCAGGGAACCTTGACAAGTCACCTGTCCAACCCCACACACAGCAAGGAAACTACATAATAAAGAGAACTCCACAAACGGCCAGAAGAGGGAAAGACCACCCCAAGCAAAGCATTATAAGCAAGATGAAGAAGCAGAGAAATACCCAGCAAGTAAAGGAACAAGATAAATGCCCACCAACACAAACAAAAGAGGAAGATATAGGGAATCTACATGAAAAAGAGTTTCGAATTTTGGTGGTGAAAATGATTCAAAATCTTGAAAGCAAAATGGAGTTACAGATAAATAACCTGGAGAAAAGGATTGAGAAGATGGAAGAAAGGTTTAATAAGGACTTAGAGGAAATAAAAAAGAGTCAATATACAATGAATAATACAATAGATGAGATCAGAAACACTCTGGAGGGAACAAACAGTAGAATAACAGAGGCAGAAGACAGGATAAGCGAGCTAGAAGATAGAATTGTAGAAATAAATGAAACAGAGAGGAAAAAAGAAAAACAAATTAAAAGAAATGAGAACAATATTAGAGACCTCTGGGACAATGTTAAACGCTCCAACATTCGAATCATAGGAATCCCAGAAGAAGAAGACAAAAAGAAAGACCATGAGAGAATACTTGAGGAGATAATAGTTGAAAACTTCCCTAAAATAGGGGAAGAAATAATCACCCAAGTCCAAGAAACCCAGAGAGTCCCCAACAGGATAAACCCAAGGCGAAATACTCCTAGACACATATTAATCAAATTAACAAAGATCAAACACAAAGAACAAATATTAAAAGCAGCAAGGGAAAAACAGCAAATAACACACAAGGGGATTCCCATAAGGATAACAGCTGATCTTTCAACAGAAACTCTTCAGGCCAGGAGGGAATGGCAAGACATACTTAAAGTGATGAAAGAAAATAACCTACAGCCCAGACTACTGTACCCAGCAAGGATCTCATTCAAATATGAAGGAGAAATCAAAAGCTTTACAGACAAGCAAAAGCTGAGAGAATTCAGCATTACCAAACCAGCTCTCCAACAAATGCTAAAGGATCTTTTCTAGACAGGAAACACAGAAAGGGTATATAAACTCGAGCCCAAAGCAATAAAGAAAATGGCTACGGGATCGTACTTATCAATAATTACCTTAAACGTAAATGGGTTGAATGCCCCAACCAAAAGACAAAGGCTGGCTGAATGGATACAAAAACAAGACCCCCATATATGTTGTCTGCAAGAGACCCACCTCAAAACGAGGGACACATACAGACTGAAAGTGAAGGGCTGGAAAAAGATATTCCATGCAAACAGAGACCAAAAGAAAGCAGGAGTAGCAATACTCATATCAGATAAAATAGACTTTAAAACAAAGGCTGTGAAAAGAGACAAAGAAGGAAACTACATAATGATCAAAGGATCAATCCAAGATGAAGATATAACAATTATAAATATTTATGCACCCAACATAGGAGCACCGCAATATGTAAGACAATTACTAACAAGTATGAAAGGGGAAATTAACAATAATGCAATAATAGTGGGAGATTTTAATACCCCACTTACATCTATGGATAGATCAACTAAACAGAAAATTAACAAGGAAACACAATCTTTAAATGATACAATAGACCAGTTAGACCTAATTGATATCTATAGGACATTTCACCCCAAAACAATGAATTTCACCTTTTTCTCAAGTGCACATGGAACCTTTTCCAGGATAGATCACATCCTGGGCCATAAATCTAGCCTTGGTAAATTCAAAAAAGTTGAAATCATTCCATGCATCTTTTCTGACCACAATGCAGTAAGATTAGATCTCAATTATGGGAGAAAAACTATTAAACATGCCAACATATGGAGGCTGAACAACACGCTGCTGAACAACGAACAAATCATAGAAGAAATCAAAAGAGAAATCAAAATATGCATAGAAATGAATGAAAATGAAAACACAACAACCCAAAACCTCTGGGACACTGTAAAAGCAGTGCTAAGGGGGAAGTTCATAGCAATACAGGCACACCTCAAGAAACAAGAAAAAAGTCAACTAAATAACCTAACTCTACATCTAAAGCAACTAGAAAAGGAAGAAATGAAGAACCCCAGGGTCAGTAGAAGGAAAGAAATTGTAAAAATTAGGGCAGAGATAAATGCAAAAGAAACAAAAGAGACTATAGCAAAAATCAACAAAGCCAAAAGCTGGTTCTTTGAGAAGGTAAATAAAACTGACAAACCACTAGCCAGACTTATCAAGAAACAAAGGGAGAAGAACCAAATCAATAAAATTAGAAATGAAAATGGAGAGATCACAACTGACAACACAGAAATACAAAGGATTATTAGAGAATACTATCAGGAATTATATGGCAATAAAATGAATAACCTGGAAGAAATGGACAAATTCCTAGAAAAATACAACTTTCCAAAACTGAACCAGGAAGAAATAGAAAATCTGAACAGACCCATCACAAGCACGGAAATTGAAACTGTAATCAAAAATCTCCCAGCAAACAAAAGCCCAGGTCCAGACGGCTTCACAGCTGAATTCTACCAAAAATTTAGAGAAGAGCTAACACCTATTCTACTCAAACTCTTCCAGAAAATTGCTGAGGAAGGGAAACTTCCAAACTCATTCTATGAGGCCACCATCACCCTAATCCCAAAACCTGGTAAAGACCCCACAAAAAAAGAAAACTACAGGCCAATATCACTGATGAACATAGATGCAAAAATCCTTAACAAAATTCTAGCAATCAGAATCCAACAGCATATTAAGAAGATCATACATCACGACCAAGTGGGCTTTATCCCAGGAATGCAAGGATTCTTCAATATCCGCAAATCAGTCAACATAATACACCACATTAACAAACTGAAAAATAAAAATCATATGATTATCTCAATAGATGCAGAGAAAGCCTTCGACAAAATTCAACATCCATTTATGATAAAAACCCTCCAGAAAGTGGGAATAGAAGGGACATATCTCAACATAATAAAAGCTATATATGACAAACCCACAGCAAACATTATCCTCAATGGTGAAAAACTGAAAGCATTTCCCCTAAAGTCAGGAACAAGACAAGGGTGCCCACTCTCACCACTACTATTTAACATAGTTCTGGAAGTTTTGGCTACAGCAATCAGAGCAGAAAAAGACATAAAAGGAATACAAATTGGAAAAGAAGAAGTAAAACTTTCACTGTTTGCTGATGACATGATCCTCTACACAGAAAACCCTAGAAACTCTACCAGAAAACTACTAGAGCTAATCAATGATTACAGTAAAGTTGCAGGATATAAAATCAACACACAGAAATCCCTTGCATTCCTATACACTAATAATGAGAAAATAGAAAGAGAAATTAAGGAAACTATTCCATTCACTGTTGCAACGAAAAGAATTAAATACTTAGGAATATATCTACCTAAGGAAACAAAAGACTTGTACATAGAAAACTATAAAACACTACTGAAAGCAATCAAAGAGGACACTAATAGATGGAGAAATATACCATGTTCATGGATTGGAAGAATAAATATTGTAAAAATGAGTATACTACCCAAAATAATTTATACATTCAATGCAATCCCTATCAAGCTACCAAAGATATTTTTCACAGAACTAGAACAAATAATCTCACAATTTGTATGGAAATACAAAAAACCTCGAATAGCCAAAGCAATCTTGAGGAAGAAAAATGGAACTGGGGGAATTAACCTGCCGGACTTCAGGCTCTACTACAAAGCCACAGTCATCAAGACAGTATGGTACTGGCATAAAGACAGAAATATAGATCAATGGAACAAAATAGAAAGCCCAGAGATAAATCCACGCATCTATGGACACCTCATCTTTGACAAAGGAGGCAAGAATATAAAATGGAGAAAAGACAGTCTCTTTAACAAGTGGTGCTGGGAAAACTGGTCAGCCACTTGTAAAAGAATGAAACTAGAACACTTCCTAACACCATACACCAAAATAAACTCAAAATGGATTAGAGAGCTAAATGTAAGACCAGAAACTATAAAACTCCTAGAGGAGAACGTAGGCAAAACACTCTCCGACATAAATCACAGCAGGATCCTCCATGACCCACCTCCCAGAATATTGGAAATAAAAGCAAAAATAAACAAATGGGACCTAATTAAAATCAAAAGCTTCTGCACAGCAAAGGAAACTATAAGTAAGGTGAAAAGACAGCCTTCAGAATGGGAGAAAATAATAGCAAATGAAGCAACTGATAAAGGATTAATCTCCAAACTATACAAGCAGCTCCTGCAGCTCAATTCCAGAAAAATAAATGACCCAATCAAAAAATGGGCCAAAGAACTAAACAGACATTTCTCCAAAGAAGACATAAAGATGGCTAACAAACACATGAAAAAATGCTCAGCATCCCTCATAATCAGAGAGATGCAAATCAAAACCACAATGAGATACCATTTCACACCAGTCAGAATGGCTGCTATCCAAAAGTCTACATGCAATAAATGCTGGAGAGGATGTGGAGAGAAAGGAACCCTCTTACACTGTTGGTGGGAATGCAAACTAGTACAGCCACTATGGAGAACAGTGTGGAGATTCCTCAAAAAATTGGAAATAGAACTGCCATATGATCCAGCAATCGCACTCCTGGGCATACACACCGAGGAAACCAGAATTGAAAGAGACACGTGTACTCCAATGTTCATTGCAGCACTGTTTATAATAGCCAGAACATGGAAGCAACCTAGATGTCCATCTGCAGACGAATGGATAAGAAAGCTTTGGTACATATACACAATGGAGTATTATTCAGCCATTAAAAAGAATACATTTGAATCAGTTCTAATGAGGTGGATGAAACTGGAGCCTATTATACAGAGTGAAGTAAGCCAGAAAGAAAAACACCAATACAGTATACCTACACATATATATGGAATTTAGAAAGATGCAAATGATAACCCTGTATACGAGACAGCAAAAGAGACACAGATGTATAGAACAGTCTTTGGGACTCTATGGGAGAGGGTGAGGGTGGGATGATTTGGGAGAATGGCATTGAAACACGTATGTTGTCATATGTGAAACGAATCACTAGTTCAGGGTCAATGCATGTTATAGGATGCTCGGGGCTGGCATGCGGGGATGACCCAGAGGGAGGATAAAGGGAGGAGGGAGGTGGGAGGGGGGTTCAGGAGGGGGAACTTATGTAAACCCAGGGCAAATTCATATCAATGTATGGCAAAACCAACCAATATAATATTGTAAAATAATTTGCCTCCAATAAAAAATAAATTAACCACAAAAAAATAAAAATAAAAATAAATAAAAAAAATAAAAAAAAAAAAAAAAAGAAATCTTATATTTAAATGTGTGTATTAGAGCTACTAAGCCTCAGATCAATTATATGGATATGTACATTCCTATTAATTTGATAATCCAGTGGTAGTGCTTTGGAAATTCATCAAGGTGCACAAATGAAAATAAGCATATGTTCTGTGAAGCATATTAAGTTATCTGTTACTTATAGATCAAATGTCCCTTTTTCTCACTGCCCATTGCTAGAGGTAATCATGTCTGTCTTTTTAGAGATCTTATGCATCATGTAATAATAGTTAAATAAGATAATTTAATTGCCATAGGAGGTTTTATTTTCCTTGAAAACCTGAATCCCATGAAAGAATTATGCTTTCAAAATTTATACATACCTAGGCAAAAAATTCTCACTATAATAAGTTCTTTAGTAAATTCTTAAATATGACTTCTCTTTTATTATATAATAGTTCGCAGGTCTTAAATGAAAGCCAAATATATCATTGTCTTACTTTTCCTATTTTTTTTATATAGCTGAGACTCTTCACCTATATCTTAGACTAAAGAGAAGGATTTCTGATTATGTGTGTGTGTGTGTGCTCAGTCATGTCCGACTCTTAATGACCCTATGGACTGTAGCCAGCCAGGCTCTTCTGTCCATGGGATTTTCCAGGCAGGAATACTGGAGTGGGTAGCCATTCCCAGGGGATCTTCCCAACCAAGGAGTTGAATCTGCATCTCCTGCATTGGCAGGCAGATTCTTTACCACTGAGCTACCTGAGCTTATGATTACTTGTTCTAATGTCTTCTTAAAGCAGAAATCAGAAAAAATAGGAGGTAAACTATAAAAGTTAAAGAATAAAAAAGTTAATGTAAAGCCTGATTGAAAAAAGTTTACAAACCATATTTTTTAAATGATTAGTTTCTATTTTGTTTATCTATGACCGTAGACTTTATTCTACTTCTCCTGATTTTTAAAGACCATCAAATTATTTTCTTAATTATTTATTTTTAAGTGGAGGATAATTGCTTTACAATATTGTGTTGGTTTCTGCCATTTGTTATTGTTCAATCGCTCAGTCATGTCCGGCTCCTTGTGACTCCATGGACTGCAGCATGCCAGGCTTCCCTGTCCTTTACCATCTCGCGGAGCTCGCAAACCCATGTCCACTGGGTGGGTGATGCCATTAAAGAATCTCAACCTCTGTCATCCCCTTCTCCTCCTGCCTTTCAATCTTTCCCAGCATCAGAGTCTTTTTTAATAACCCAGCTCTTCGCATCAGGTGGCCAAAGTATTGGAACTTCAGCTTCAGCATCAGTCCTTCCAAAGAATATTTAAGGTTTCTTAATATTGATATCCTTTAGAATTGACTGGTTTGATCTCCTTGCAGACCAAGGGACTTTCAAGAGTCTTCTCCAACACCACAGTTAAAAAGCATCAATTCTTTGGTGCTCAGCATTCTTCTGGTCCAACGCTCACATCCACACATGACTACTGGAAAAATCATAGCTTTGACGAGATGGACTTTTGTGAGCAAAATAATGTCTCTGTTTTTTAATATGTTGTCTAGTTTTGTCATAGCTTTTCTTCCAAGGAGCAAACATCTTTTAATTTTATGTCTACAGTCACCATCTGCAATAATTTTTGAACCCAAGGAAATAAAGTCCGACACTGTTTCCATTGTTTCCCCATCTACTTGCCATGAAGTGATGGGACTGGGTGCCATGATCTTTGCTTTTTGAATGTTGAATTTTAAGTCAGTTTTTTCACTCTCCTCTTTCACCTTCATCAAGAGGCTCTTTAATTCCTTTTCCCTTTCTGCTATAAGGCAGGTGTCATCTCAGTGTCTCAGGTTATTTATATGTCTCCTGGCAATCTTGATTCTGGCTTGTGCTTCATCCAGTCCAGCATTTCGCATGATGTACTCTGCATAGAAGTTAAATAAGCAGGGTGACAATATACAGCCTTGACATACTCCTTTTCCAATTTGGAACCAGACTGTTGTTCCATGTCCAATTCTAACTGTTGCTTCTTGACCCGCACACATAATTCTCAGGAGGTAAGTCAGGTGCTCTGGTATTCCCATCTCTTTAAGAATTTTCCACAATTTATTGTGATCCACACAGTCAAAGGCTTCAGTGTAGTCAACGAAGTAGAAGTAGATACTTTTCTGGAATTCTTTTGCTTTTTGGCAAAAAGCAGATGTTGGTAATTTGATCTCTGGTTCTTCTGCCTTTTCTAAATCCAGCTTGAGCAGCTGGAAGTTCTCAGTTCACATACTTTCGAAGCCTTGCTTGGAGAATTTTGAGCATTACTTTGCTAGCATGTGAAATGAGTGCAGTTGTGTGGTAGTTTGAACATTCTTTGGCATTGCCCTACTTTGGAGTTGGAATGAAAACTGACCTTTTCCAGTCCTAAGGCCACTGCTGAGTTTTCCAAATTGGCTGGCATATTAGAGTGCAGCACTTTCACAGCATCATCTTTTAGGATTTGAAACAGTTCGGCTGGAATTCTATCACCTCCATTAGCTTTGTTCGTAGTGATGCTTCCTAAGGCCTGCTTGACTTCACACTCCAAGATGTCTGGCTCTAGGTTTCTCCCATACATACACGTGAATCAGCCCTAGGTATGCACATGTCCCCTCCCTCTTGAACCTCCTTCCCACGTCCTACCCCTTCCTACTCCTCTATGTTGTCACAGGGCATCAGATTTGAGCTCCTTGCAATAGATAGCAAATTTCCACTGGCTATCTACTTTTACATACAGACTATCAAATTAGCTATGTATTTTTGCTGTAAAAACCAGTCCATCATTTCACCTTTAGGCTGGTATCCCCATAATAATAAAACTATATCAATACTAAATTTCAAATTGTGCAAATACTCTCACTAACATGGAAAAAATACTTGATCTGTCAAAATAAGTAACAGTTAACTCAGATTGAGTAAATGATACATATTGGCTTGATAGAAAGTTGAATTGTTAAGACATGTTAAGATACATTAAGACATGACCAATGAGATGCTATAATGGTGAAGCTAAAGAAAGAACATACCCTCGTAAACATGAGTGTCATAAGCTTGATTATGGGGGGAAAAAAAGGTAGATTTTAAGAGGATTGAGTTTGAAGTGAATAATATGGGGATTATGAGCTGGATGATAAAGGGAAAAAAAAAGCTCAAATTAAGTTCAATCCAGTTGCAAACCGACCATCCCAATGACATTCTACTGATCTTGAATATGAAGGTGGGTACAAGAACCTACATATATAATAAGATTGCATAAATTAAATACATGTGCACACACATAAACACACACTAACACAAGAAACTGAAAAAACCTGAGTAAGACTGGTGGATTGTGTCAAAGTCAGTGTCTTGGTTCTGATGCTGTACTACAGTTTTATAAATTGTCATTGTAAGGAATTAGGTTAAGGGCATATGGAATCACTCTGGATTAGTTTTTACAACTACATGTGAATCTACAATTATTTCAAAAACTAATGTTTGAAGATGTCCTCTGGTTACAGTGATTACAATGAGCTAGAAACAATGCTAAAAAAGAAGACTTGGATAGGTCAGGGGGGCTTCTTCATCTGATCAGTATTCTCCATATTATACGCCAGTTGAAAAGATTTCCTCTAAATACCAGGATTTAGACTGTACCAATCTCATAGGCTTTTGATCTCATATTTTGTTATCTCCTTACCTCCTTGATAAGAGATAGTAAATGTATTAAAACCAAGCATTGTCTCTTATCAAAGTATATAACTCATATGACAGCCAGCACCAAGGTCATAGATATCAGATACCAGTTCTATATTTTTTAATAAATTGCTGGATGCAAGTACACAAGTTAGGAGTACACAACCCTTCTTAACAATTTGGTTTTGCTATAATTAATTAGCTATGCAAAAAAAAGAATCAGAAAAGATGAAGACTATTGTTCCTGCTGTTAGGTATGACTAGTGTTCAGTGGGCTACTGAACTATTGATTTATAACACAGTTCATTGAACCTAAAGCTAAAAGGGTATTTGATAGAAACCTCATCATCTATCTCCCTCATTTTTACAGAGCAGATACATCATGTGATGTTCCTGAAAACCCAGGGGCCAAAGGTGGTCAAGATGCAGAGAGTGATTGGATAGCACAAAAGTCAATTCACTTTGAAGCACATCAGGTTAGCACAAGCTTGTCTCAGTTAGGGATTAAAGTTGTTTCAAGTTGACTGAAAGCAGATCACTCAGTGGGCATTTGTGGAACAAGCCAGTAGGTGTTGATTAACAGATCAGTCATGGGTTCCACAGTGTCTGAGGGCCTTTCTATAAAGCCTAATAAAGTCAGCCTAATAAAACTGGATTCTCTGCATATTTGAATGACTGTTATTCTCCCTATAAACCCATTTTGATAGAAAATATGAATACATAACAATAGTGAATTTTTTATCTATAAAAAATACAATTTCCTTATTTTAACATAAACAGAAAGGATGTTTGAGAGATGCAGTGTTACAAATGCTGGGGCAACTAAGAAAACCATGAAAGAATTATTAAGGAAACTCAAGGACAATATCAGAATATAGGGGGGTATTATTCAACCCGACTGCATGTTAAAGCACTGAGGGTTTTAAAAATATCAGTGTTCAAATACAAAGCCCCAAATTGAATCCAAATATTTGGGATGAGTCTTTGGCCTTGAATATTTAATCATTTATCATAATTGTTGTTTTTGTAATTATTAAAGTTTTTCAAGGATTTCTAATGTGCAGACAAGTTTGGGAACCACTGACAAAAGCAAAAGCAAAAATGGTACATTCAAAAATGCTGCATCCTGTCCCCCCCAACAAAAAAAAAAATGTCCCTCCATTAATCTTACTCTCTATCATCTTTACTAAATAATAAGTTTCCTGTAAATCAAATTTCATGAGTTGTTATCTTCTATTTTTGCCTAGATTCCTAGAAATTCAAGATGAAGGAGACTAGATATCAATTTACAATTTTTATTCTACACAAGATACAGGAATTATTACAAATATTAAATATTACACTTAAGGATATATCATCAGATGCATGAATAGAAAAAGTAACCATTTTTTTGTCTGTTCATAGTCCTAGACCCCAAAGTGAATAAATCCTTTCAAATGGATCTCATTCGAAGATATAGTTATAAAGCTAGAGCTCATCTTGGCTCTCTTTTTTTGCAAAGGTTTCTAAACTCAGATTATTAAAGGCAGTACTGGGTGTGCTTTGCAGGTAATGTTAACAGTGCTGTTTCATAACAACCCCATACAATATTACAAAACTCCCTCCATCAAATAGTGCCTTGAATAGGTTTGCCTCCAGATGGGAAAAAAAGACCGAGACTTTGAAACAAAGGAATACATCAGCATCATGGCATAGAAAGCCATGACTGAGAAGAGAACACTCCCAAGGTGAATGGGAAAATGACATCTCTGAATCACTAGATATCAGATGCATTCTGAGTAGCACCAGATATCTAGGATGAACATGGACTTGTGTCCTGAGGAATCACTGCCCAGGTTACCCACTGATTCCTCCTCTGTCCTTTGGGAAAGTTCTGAGGTATAAGGGATTGAAGGGAAGCTGAGTAAACCAGGAGGCAATAAAATAAAATGAGAAAAAGCTTGGGGATTTTCATACCTTAGATACATCTGCGTTTCTCCCTTGCAAGCATGACTCATAGTTAAAAGCTAATTCATTCAGTGTCTTTTGAGTCTTGAATAAGTCCTTTGGGAGTATAGAGAATACAAACAAGATTTGCAAAGATTTTGTGACCTTAAATAGCTTATACTCCAGTGAAGAAATGAGAGTAATAATCATGAAGGTGTCTGTATGATTAAATTTTGCATATAGAAGTGAGGCTAGAGGTTTCCAGTTGACAGGCCCAGTGGAATGAGGACGTAAGGACCATGGCACACGAGAATCTGGGAGTTGCCTTAGCCATTCGAGTGATGTCATTTATCCCTGAGTGATTCCGGTCAACGTTAACGCAATTCCATTTTACGTCAGAGAAGTCTCTCTCCTCTGCTGCTGCTAAGTCACATCAGTCGTGTCCGACTCTGTGCAACCCCGCGGACAGCAGCCCCTCAGGCTCCTCTGTCCCTTGGATTCTCCAGGCAAGAACACTGGAGTGGGTTGCCAGTCCCTTCTCTGAGAAGCCTCTCACCAGACAGCAAATGTAGGACAGAAAACTTGCCTGTTTTGTGTGAGCTCTCTCAGTAAACTGTTGATCAGTGAGACTCAAAAAGGAATACAGACAGAGAAGAAGAAACTTCATATGACATCACTTATATGTGAAATCTAAAAAGAAATGATACAAATGCACTTCCAAAACAGAAACAGACTCGTAGATTTAGAGAATGAATTTAGAGTTGCCAGGGGGAAGGATGGAGGAAAGGAGGAGTTAGGGAGTTTAGCATGAATATGTACACACTGCTATATTTAAAATGGATAACCAACGAAAGTGTTCCTGTCCATCCTAAAGGAAATGAGTCCTGAATATTCATTGGAAAGACTGATGCTGAAGCTGAAACTCCAATACTTTGGCCACCTGATGCAAAGAACTGACTTATTGGATAAGACCCTGATGCTGGGAAAGATTGAAGGCAGAAGGAGAAGGGGACGACAGAGGATGAGATGGTTGGATGTCATCACCGACACAGTGCAGATGAGTTTGAGTGAACTCCGGGAGTTGGTGATGGACAGGGAGGCCTGGAGTGCTGCAGTCAATGGGGTTGCAAGGAGTCGGACACAACAGCGACTGAACTGAACAGTCTACTTCATATTCCATCTCGTCTACCTCTTATTCACTTTGTCCACTAATTTTTGGACCCAGATCCTTTTCTACCTACAATCTTGTTTCTTGGAAATTTCCAAGTAAATATCCCAGCCTCCTAGGCCAAAGTAAAGTATTACCCCTACACACACATACAGACTCACACATACGCACACATACATATTCTCTCTTTTTCTTCAGCCACACAGACTTCTGCATTTCCTTTTTGATGACATTCCTTTTGAATGACACTGTCATTAACCTCTCTAACCACAGCCCTCAGAGCCAACCTCAAGTTATTTTCCCTCACTACTCTGTAAACTCTTATAAATTCTACCTCCTGAACATTTCACCTGGTTTTTTTTTTTTTTTTTTCAATTTCTACCTACACTACCACTATCTTGGTTTAGACTGTCTTTATATTTTCCTTAGTTATTCTAATAACTCTTACTACAGTCTCCAAGTCTTACACCAAGCTAAGCATTCTCCCAATAAACATCTAATCATGACACAGCCTTATTAAAATTCTTCATGTGACCATCACTGACTTCAAATTTTTCATGACCTTTTCTTACTTTTCAGACTCAACTATCCTGCATACACATGTATGCTGTGCCCTTAATATCCTTTTAAAGTACTGTATTCCTCATACGTCCATACAATATTGTCATGCCCTTTACTTTCAAGATTCAACTTGTCAAGGCCTCATAACAGAGTCACTGGAAAATTAACTAAGAATGTGCCTTAAGCAGGAAAATTAAGTTATTATTCTGGAGGTCTGAAATTACAGAATCAGGTAGAGAACCAGAGTCAATTCCAAGAAAGATCGAGATCAGTGAAGTTAAGAAAGTTTCTGCAAATCAGTATTTTGCCCATGAGAAAAAAGAAAGAGAAGACTGTAAATAAGAGTGGTTAATTTGTGGTCAGGATAGTTTAAAAAGAAATAAAGTTAAGAAAAGAGATCTTAGCTAGCAGTTCAAATTGACAAGCTGGCAAGCCCCTTTTATTTGGAAACTGGGTCCTTTCAAGGAGATGAGGAAAGCACAGGTTAACTGCAGAATGTAAGCTGCGGAGGCTAGAACACTTGTCATCTTTCTCCCAGTGGTCAGTTCCACCAGTCTCTTTGGCCATGGTTGATTGAGTCCAGTAGACAGACGTGTAACTCAAGTTAGACCCAAATTCTTTTCCTTAGGAGTTTATGAAGTAGAACGTGGACAAGCAGAGACAAATGGCAGTGTGATTTGGGTTCCATAACAGCAATGTTGAGTTGCTCCCCAAACAGCCATGATTTCTTTCCTTTTAGAGGTTTGGATGGCCCAGAATCTGTTACTAACTTTCCCTTTTGACTTGAGTACACCAAAATATTTCCCAAATTATCTGGGAACAAAAACAAATTGGAGAACAATATGTTCAATATAACTCTTTTGTTTGAAAAAAGAGGTGTGATTAAAATTTAGATCTAAAACAGCATCCAAATAAATCTGGACCCCAGGAATGTGCTGATTTCCAGCACGGGTGGAAGGTGCCTGCTGACCTTCATGACTAGGGCTAGCTGCTCTCCTGGTTGCTGGTGTGGCCTCTAGTTGGCATCATGCAACTTGGTGGTTGTTGTTCAGTCACTAAGCTGTGTCTGATTTCTTGTGACCCCATGAACTGAGGCACACCAGGCTTCCCTGTTTCTCACTATCTCCTGGAGTTTGCTCAAATTCATGTCCATCGAGTCAATGATGCCATCCAACCATCTCATCCTCTGTTGCCCCCTTCTCCTCCTGCTTCCCAGCATGAGGGTCTTCTCCAATGAGTCATCTCTTCTCATCAGGTGGCCAAAGTATTGGAGCTTCAGCTTCAGCATCAGTCCTTCCAATGAATATTCAGAGTTGGTTTCCTTCAGTCATTCAGATGAATGACTGCATCTCCTTGCAGTCCAAGGGATTCTCAAGAGTCTTCTCCAGCACCACATTTCTAAAGAATCAATTGTTTGGTGCTCAGTCTTCTTTATGGTCCAACTATCATATCTGTACATGACTACTTGAAAAACCATAGCTTTGACTGTATGGACCTTTGTTGATATATCTGCTTTTTAACGTGCTGTCCAGGTTTGTCATAGCTTTTCTTCCAACTGGACAGCGAAAGACAGGCACTGGCAAGGAGCAGCATAAGCTTAAGGGCAAGGTCTTAGAGGAATCTGTAGTACAAGTCATTCCGTCAAGAGTATCCCTCAGAAAGAAATGTTTCCTACACATCTCATTACTTGGAAATGGTGACTAGGTCAACAATTTAAAAGTTTGCTTTCCAGGTCGTGGGTAATTAAAATGTAATATTGGAAGCATTAGGGCAGAATTATCCAGGGAGAGAAGTAACTAGATGATCATATCAAAGTAAATCAATCTAAAGAAGTCATTGTTTAAATTAGCTTACTTAGCACAGTTCAGTTCAGTCAGTTCAGTTCAGTCGCTCAGTCGTGTCCGACTCTCTGCGACCCCATGAATCACAGCACGCCAGGCCTCCCTGTCCATCACCAACTCCCGGAGTTCACTCAAACTCATGTCCATCGAGTTAGTGATGCCATCCAGCCATCTCATTCTCTGTCGTCCCCATCTCCTCCTACCCCCAATCCTTCCTAGCATCAGACTCTTTTCCAGTGAGTCAACTTGACGCATGAGGTGGCCAAAGTATCGCAGTTTCAGCTTCAGCATCAGTCCTTCCAATGAACACCCTGGATTGATCTCCTTTAGAATGGACTGGTTGGATCTCCTTGCAGTCCAAGGGACTCTCAAGAGTCTTCTCCAGCACCACAGTTCAAAAGCATCAATTCTTCGGCGCTCAGCTTTCTTCACAGTCCAACTGTCACATCCATGCATGGCCACGGGAAAAACCATAGCCTTGACTAGACGGACCTTTGTTGGCAAAGTAATGTCTCTGCTTTTTACTATGCTATCTAGGTTGGTCATAACTTTCCTTCCAAGGAGTAAGCGTCTTTTAATTTCCTGGCTGCAATCAGCACCTGCAGTGATTAGCACAGGCAGAGGGTAAAGTCAAAATTGAGATAAACCAAAATTATAACCACAAATATCCATTCTGTGGTGCATCCAGAGATTTGGGCAGAAACAGGAGAGCGAGTAATAGGGACAGTGGTCAGTAGTACAAGACACAGAGGATGACTCAGGATGAGGCGTGAGCAGGTGCTGAGGCTGTTTGGAAACCCTTTTCGACATGTCTCTTGGATCCACGAGTTCATTACTCGATGACAACATGTACCCTACCAGCATCACTGACTGTCTTGTAGATCCGCCCCACAAAGCTTAGCTCAAGAGGAGAGGAATAGTGGTTTTATCTCAGAGTGTCCAGCACTTAACAGAGTACTGGCCATGGGGAAGACCCCAAATGGTTGTGGCAAGGATGTTGAATGACCTAGGGCATTAGGAT
The DNA here is from genome assembly GCF_049115385.1 of Moschus berezovskii. NCBI lineage: Eukaryota > Metazoa > Chordata > Mammalia > Artiodactyla > Moschidae > Moschus > Moschus berezovskii. Next base: position 21,600,371 of record NC_142477.1, on the reverse strand, counting down.
ACAACTGGAGCACAAAAGTAGTATTTTAATCTGGTCTAGACAACTGCAGGAAAACAGCACAAGCAAATATATTTAAATAAAGGTGTTTCTAAAAATTCAAATAGACTACCTTTTTGTAACATTCTTTTCCAGATTATAAATAATTGCCTTATTCTTTGCAGACACTTTGAAATATTAAACTGATGCTAGAAATAGGAGGGAAGAAAGAAAACTCATCTTGCTTGCAACAAGTTAAGGTATGCATTTTCTTCTTTTTCCAAATCCCCATATTCTAGGAGACTAATATCTTTGCTTTTCCTGTATGTGTATGACCCTTTAGTAAAGTGTTTGTTAATTTTAATCATAGCAGGAGTCAGTCACAACATGCTTAACAAAGAGCCATCCCTTTGCCTCCAAACCAAGTAAACTATTTGCACTGCTTTAATGAACACTAAGAACTGTACCTTTTAAGAATTGCCTATTCGTGGTGCACTTACACCTTAAAATGTTCCAGTATCTACTTATTTGAAAATATCAGCTCTGGCTTTGAAATCTCAGAATACAGAATCAAAACCTGTAGGCGATGAGAAATTAGAATAAATCTGATTACACTGAGATTTGCCCATAATCAAAACATGAGCCTAATCTCTCATAGAGATCCTAGTGGTCTTCAATTAAAAAGAACAAGTAAGAGATTTACAACATAGGCATTTAAAATTCAGTTTTAATCAGTTTCTCTAGTATTCATAGAAAGACAATTGTAAAAAGTGTCAGAGGAATTGCTATATGTGATGAAGCCATTTCTTAATGACTTTCTTAATAAATATGCACAAAAACTTCAGCACTACAGTGAATTAAGCAGAACCTGGAATTGCATTTTACTTGTGAGGAAATCCAAATAGAACGAAAAGTCCTCCAAGAGGTTTAATTTTAATGTTTATGTATTTCATACATATTTTTCTCCAGAATAATTAAATATTCAGAAAGGACACTGTTACTATTACTACAGAACTGTAGAGACATTATAGCACAGTGGAAAAGCATGATTTTAGAATGAGTTAGAGCTCGATATGAATACCAACCCCACTAGTTTTAGCAAGTCAGGCAATCCACTTGAGGCTCAACCCCCAATCTACTCTGTAACACAAGACGAATGACATCCCTCGTTCAGTTGACAGGAGGAAGGAAGCAAGTGGCAAAACATAAAATTCCCGGCACAAGGTAGGTACTGGAGAAATATATCTGGAAGGTTTATTGATTTTTTAAATGAAGATTTTGAATACAAAAGGAGAGCCTACAAAGGAGGGGAAAGACAAACATGGATTGCAAAATAAAAGAAAACCATGCTGAGGTCTAAATGTCACTCGTGGGTAAAATCTGTGTTGGTTTCCGATGGCATTACCACAGTGTGCAGTCAACCATCAGCGCAGTGTTCCCTCAGCCCTTTCAGAAAATTATCACTTAGCCTCTGAATTTATGTTTTGATGGATCTGACAAAGCCTTGCTAAATTGATGGCCTTTCGTGTTCTGTTGTCTCTGCAGAGTGAGAAAACCCTGATAGAAATAATAGCCGGAAAAAAACGTAACCTTTCATTCACTGATTTTTGGACCAAATTCAGAGAATCTGTATTTTAACATATATTGCCTTAGACAAACTCTACTTGAGACTGAAAGTATTTTCCATTTTTTAAATTAATTATAATTAGCATTTCCTCCATTTAGTTGTTATTTATGTTCCTTTGAGGTTTGGACCTCAGTTTTTCAAACATTTGGAAAATGTACTGTCTGTATAAACAATGTTATAAGAGTATCTGTTGATTTCCACCAATCCCATCATCTTGACATGAATTTTGTAAAAAGAAAAAAGGGAACAAAACAGAAAAAAAGAAGAAGAGAAAAGGAAAAAAAGAAAAATTTTCATGTTCCTGCCCAGAGGAGCACTAATGGGTTATGAACCCTTTCAGAGTCATAGAGCAGAGAGAAAAATGGTTGCCTTGGTAACAAGGCAGACCAATCAGCTGCATGCGCTCTCCCCAGAGCATCTAATTTATTCAGCAAATGCAGGCTAGAACAGGTGGCTAACCTAAATGATGCCAAAAAGCTTTAGCTCTCAAACATGCACACTCTCCACAATTTCTTACACACAAAGTTTCATTCTTGTCTCTCATAAAGGAAGAGTTAACAAGATGTATTTCCATGTGGAATACAACACATCAGTAGTCAGAAGAGCTATCTGCATTTGTCACTTTTGAATTTTCTGGCAAAAATAAAGGTATGTGATTTCAAGAAATGATTGCTACTGACAGCTGCATCCTACTAGTTACTTTGAAAGGGGAGGTCATTCTAACGCCTATTATAAAATGCTATTACTTGTATTTTAATAGATCAAATGCTACTGTGAGTTTTAATAGCAAGAGAGTTTATCCGCAGATTTCACGATTCTTTCTTTATATAATGGTCACAGAAATTTCAATACCTTAAGCCATCTGAAAGCACATAGATGTTTGTAAATAATTCTGGATTGGAAAAGAGGGAATAATACCAAACTAGTTAAAACTTTATTACAGCATTAAGTAATCCTATTAGCTACATCTAAAGTTATTATAAAAAAAATCCGGAAAACAGTAAGGTATAAACTTTTTTCATACTATATAATCCAGCTCCACTTTCATTTTCCAACTTCATCTCCATACACATTCCCAAATATATCCTGACCTCCAATCAACAGAATACCCCCAATGAAATCTGTTCTTCACCTCTCTGCACTTTGCATTTGCTGTTGTCTGGGTTTAGAATGTTTTTCCAACCTTGGACTCCCTGCTCAATGTTTATCCATCCTTCAAATCGAAGATCAAGCATTTTCTCTCCCCAAAAGCCTTTCCTCACCTCTCCAGGAAGAATTACAAGCCTCCTGCTGTGCTTCCTCTGCAAGTAATTCCATTGTTTATTTCTATAGCTACCTTCCTCAGACTGAGTCCCACAGACCTTAAATGGAGGGACTATATTCTATTCCCTTCTCATCATGAGAGCAGTATCTGACTCAGAGGAGGAAGTCATAAATATTTGATAGAAGAATAAATTAATGAACACAATTGTACATTATTAACACAAAATCTGCACAAACCTAATATATGACAAAACATTCTTAGAAAGTAAAATAATAACCTCACTAATTTAGACAAAGTATAATCAAATGTGCTTGCATGTATAAAGAATCTATATTTTCTTAATGAGTATAAACTTTCTTTGAATGGAATCTCAAACACAGCTCTATTTTTCGAAATCCAAATGTCTGTCCATCATCTAAGAAACGAATCCTACTCACTCCTCCTTTCAAAGCATCTCTACCAAAAACCACAGGCTTCCAAGCTTGCAAATAGTGGTCCAGACTTGGTACGCATTCAATTTAGCCTTTCTACTTCCCAGTACATAATAATCACATAAGTGTTTGTTAGAAAATAACATTTGAAACAGGAGCCATTTGCTAGGAAGTTCAGGTCTTGGTGTCTCCTATTGCCTTGCTTTTGAAGTCTTCCGTTTGTTTCCAAAGGTGACCCTTGCCGCCTGAACATGTTTCCTTGGCAACAGGGATGACTGTTTCCAGCATGTAAAGAAAAGGTATCTCTGTTTGCTTTATCCTCAAATACCACCCAGAGATGCTATGTTGCTGCAAAGAAAGCAAGAAACCCTCCTTTTTAAGTACCAGGTCAGCTCTCCAGTTCAAGGACTGCATGTTACTCTGGAAAGCAAGAGGTGGTAACAATTATCTGGTGATAGTTTCCTCATTTCATCAAAAGTAAACAAGCTCCACATATTTGTAAATAGAGTCCCTTTCTCTAATTATCCCACATGCCTGCATATGCAGACACACAAGCACACACACATATATACAGGTACAAAACACACACAGATACATTTTCATTTCTATTTCTTTTCATTTTCTGCAGTAAAGCTTTTAGCTTGCTGTCAAATCTCTCTGTATTGTCTCTGTTTTATCTGTTTTCTATTTTCAGTAACAGATTCTTTGCACATCTCAGTTTCCAACAACAACCAAATTACAAATCTGAGTTAAGTGTCAACCTATCACGGCCAAAAAAGGCTTGGTTAGAGCCACTGGCACTTGATCAGCTTGCATAACCCCGTATTATTACAAAATGAGTTGAAAATATAAAACAGATCTTGAAATCAGTGTTGTTCATGATAAATTCCCCTTTAATTTGCATTTCCTCATACAGTCTTTTAAATAGTAAAGTAACACTTTGTTATGTTTTATTGCCCCCCAAAGCAATTTGAGAACATTTTCCTTGCTATCAGTGAAACATCTTTATGCCAATTTAATACAATGACACACACATATCACAAAAGGGTTGGAAAAACTAATATGTCAGTTATAACTTCATAGTAGTAAAATTATTTTGTCTGGATTTTGTATTCCAAAAAGGGGAAGGGATTAATGAGGTTGCATGGAGTTGCACTGGGAAAAATTATTCTTAAAGGACATTTCTAGATATCATTTTATGTTAATTTCAGTAGGTAATTACTAAATAAATTGGGCTTCCCTGGTGGCTCAGATGATAAAGAATCTGTCTGCAAAGTGGGAGACCCAGGTTCGATCCCTGGGTCTGGAAGATCCCCCTGGAGAAGGAAATGGCAACCCACATCAGTGTTGTTGCCTGGAACATTCCATAGACAGAGGAGCCTGGTAGGCTACAGTCTATGGGGTCAAAAACAGTCAGACACAACTGAACAACTAACACCTTCATTTTCAAACAAATTGGATTTTTAGAGTGGATAGTGGTATGTCAAAAGGTTCAAACTCATAGTTCAGTTTTTCAACATACAATGAACAGAATCCTAAGCTTGAACAGTAAAAGCATAATGATTTCTTCATGCCAGAAATATCCAAGGAATTTAAATTTTAAAATGTTATTCAACAGGTAGTGTTGTAAATCCATAGATTTAAAATACATTTTACTGTAATAAAGTTATAACTTCAAATATGCAATGGACCTCAGAACTAATGCAATCTAGTATTTTACATGTGAGAAAATGTACATCAAGAACCAGTAAAAAGCATGCCAGTACAAATTGATCTCAGACCTTGGACAAATATAGGAAAATCTCTTGATGCTTTTTTGCTTATCATATAAAATGTTCACCATAACGTTCCTGAAGATAAGAATTCTCCTTTACCTTTATTGTTAACTGTTATAGTTTATAACACAATGCTCAACTTTCAACAACCTCTATAAATTATTTATACATGCAGCATCTGTTAGAAATGCTTCCAACTAAAAGTAATGAAAAACAGCATTTACAGTGACTTAGTAAATACTGGTTTATCTTTTTGACATTAACAGAGTCTTGAGAGAGGCAGCTGGCATTGGTTCAGTGGTTTTAGCATATTACAGCTGGCATTTCTGAAATTCTCTCAGGATTTCCTCATATTTATCTCCTCATAGTCACAAAATGGCTGCAGAAGTTTTTGGCATCCCAGTCTGCCTTCAAGAAGGAAGAGAAAAGGAGCCATGCAAAGCATCTTTCCCTTATATCAAGTAAACAGAATATTTCATAAAGGTGTTGGCAAGTTTATGCTCATGTCTAGGTATTCAGAACTAAAGAATATGGCCACTCTCACTGCAAGAGAATCCAGACACTTGAGAACCTAGTTTTTCAACAGCTATAATAGAAGTGACAATGGATTTGAAATACCTGAAAGTAAGCTAAAAGGTTAAATGCTTATATTTAGGTTGATGACAGATAAATAGATAGATGATGTGATCAGTCGCTAAGTCGTGTCTGACTCTTTGCAACCCCATGGACTGTAGCCTGCCAGGCTCCTCTGTCCATGGGATTTCCCAGGCAAGAATACTGGAGTGGGTTGCCATTTCCTCCTCCACGGAGATAGATCATACATACATACAAATAGGCGATAAAAAGAAAGCAGGAAAGACTCAAATAACTCAGGAAAGAAATTAGAGAAAATGTATTCCACTGCAATCTTAAAATAGAAAAGTGAGGTAGTCAAAATGAGAAAGAGAGATGATATGAAGCGGAATATAAAAGTTTTCCAAATGTCTTCTGTGTGGAGTCCCAGAAGCACGCTCAGTGGACAGGTTTCACTAGTAACCTAGGCAGCCAGCAAAGAAGGTATAGCAATGTCAGAGGATATTAAGAATCTGTGTGTTAGGATCCCCCTGGGGGCTTCCCTGGTGGCTCAGAGGTTAAAGCATCTGCCTCCAATGCGGGAGACCCGGGATCGATTCCTGGGTCAGGAAGATCCCCTGGAGAAGGAGATGGTAACCCATTCCAGTATTCTTGCCTGGAGAATCCCATGGACAGAGAAGCCTGGTAGGCTACAGTCCACGGTGTCGCAGAGTCGGACACAACTGAGTGACTGAACGGAACGGAACAGTGGTCCAGAGGTACAGAATCTGCTTTCCAAAGCAGGGGACGCAAGTTCTATCCCTGGTCGGGGAACTACAATCCCACATGCTCCAGGACAGGTAAGCCTGCATGTCAGTACTACTGAATCAGCACACGCTAGAGCCTGTGCTTCACAAGAGAAGCCCGTGAGCCGCAACTAGAGAAAGCCCACACACCTCAATAAAGACCCAGCATAGCCAAAAAAGAAAAAAACCTGTGTGTTTTGCCAAGTGAAAGTTCTTGGGTAAGTACTGAAGACAAAAAGAGAAGAGGGCAGAAGAGGAAGAGATGATCAGATAGCATCACTGACTTAGCAGGCATGAATGTGAGCAAACTCCGGGAGACAGAGAACGACAGGGAAGCCTGGCGTGCTGCAGTTCATGGGGTCGCAAAGAGTCGGACACGACTGAGCGACGGAACAGCAAAATTGCTAACCAACTTAAGTACTTACGAGTGTCTCAAAATTAAAATCACTACACTGTGTGAATAATGTAAAATAACTTTTGCACATCTTCATAACACTGCATTTGGAAGAACAATGTTTTTTTAATTTATTTTTAATTGGAGGATAATTGCTTTATAATATTGTGGTGGTTTCTGCAATATATCAACATGACTCAGTCATAGGCCGTCATATGGCCCCTCCCCATTGAACCTCCCTCCCCCCCAGTTTGTCACAGAGCGCCAGATTTGAGCTCCATGTGTCATACAGCAAAATCCCACTGGCAGTCTCTTTTACACGTGGTAGCACACAGTGTTCTTGCCTGGAGAATCCCAGGGATGGGGGAGCCTGGTGGGCTGCCGTCTATGGGGTCACACAGAGTCGGACACGACTGAAGTGACTTAGCAGCAGCAGCAGCACACATGTTTCAATGCTACTCTCTCCATTCATCTCACTCTCTCCTTTCCCCACTGCGTCCAAAGTCTGTTCTGTATGTCTGTGTCTCCATGGCTGCCTTGCAAATAGGTTCATCGGTATGTACCATCTTTCTAGATTCGATATGTATGTGTTAATACACAATATTTGTTTTTCTGACTTACTTCACTCTGCATAATAGGCTCTAGGAGGAACAATATTATTCTAAACTATCTATTGTTTGCCTTTAAAGTCATTTCTGAGTCTTTTGAAAGTTTGTATACATACTTGTAGAAGCTCTTTCTTTTCCTTTGGGATAGCATTGTCCAATATGAAAAGCAAGTGGGCTGGATGAACTGCTAGAGCATCAAGTCAGCAGGTTCAGTTTCTCAGTCACTTTGCCTTTTTGTGGTTCTAAAAACAAGTAGAAATTTCATGCTACCTCATCATGCTCATCCCCTGCTAGGATGTATGTCAGCCCCATAGAGAGGCTCTCTCTGGCTTGCTTGCTGCTATAGACCAAGTGTTTGCAAAAGTTCCTGATACAATAGAGTTGCTCAATAAATAGTTGTTGTCTAAGTAGGTGAAAATTAAATCCCCTGTAGATTTTCTACTAGTTAAATATTTTACTTTGAAGTGAAATTCAATAAATTATTTAAAACTTTCCTCCAACATGAGCTGTACCACAAAAAACTTAAATGTCAGATTCCTCTTCAGAAAATAGCTCATTGATTAAAAGGTTTAGACAATAAAGATTTTGAGAGTGAGACCCACACCCTCGTCTTATTGCCTCTGTTGCCAAGCCCAGTGCCTGGTACATAAATATTTGTAAAATGAATTGCAGATCAGATTTTATATTGAACAATTACTAAAGTGGTCGTAATCAATATTTTGGTCTAAATCTTAAAATAAAACTATATTGATGTTTCTGTTGAACATTCATTCCCTGAAATTCCTTCTTAAGAACGTTGTTCAGGCTCAAAAGCAACCATCTTTTTAACCAGAAGGCTAATGAAAATCTGGGAAGAAATTCATAAAACCTAGCGCACACAGACAATCAGTCGTGCCCTTCCCTTTGCAACCCCAAGGACTGTAGTCTGCCCGGCTTCTCTGTCCATGGAGATTTTCCAGGCAAGAATATTGGACTGGGTTGCCATGCCCTCCACCAGGGGGTCTTCTCAACCCTTGTATCGAACCCAGGTCTCCCACATTGCAGGCGGATTCTTTACAGTCTGAGCCACCTATCATTCTGGGTTTATAAAATACACTGTTCTCAAAGAGAGAAAAAAAAAAAAACAGAGTACAACTGAGAACCCTAGTGTGTTCATCTCTAAGAACACAGACGAAGTAACACTGTGAAGAATGGAGAACTGTGAAGCATAATATTCAATAAAATCATGTTTATTAATTTTTATCTATGCAATTCCAAGTACAGTCTGTAACAAATGTGAAGGAAGATAATATATTTATTTATGGGTGAAAGATTAAAAATATTGCTTTGTTAAAATTTACGCTCTCTGTAATCAGTATTCAATTCAACCTCAAAGTAGAGCTCACCGTTAACACCACAGTATACACAGTTCTACAGCAGAGCATCAGGTAAGGTAAATAAATGTGTTCTCAACGAATCAGATGCTGAATTTGTGGAAATACTTCTAAACCAGGCTGTATTTGTTCACCTGTGATATTTTCACAGTTACATGCAAGCTTAGTTAATGAACAGGAATGTTAATATTCACTGGGGTTTAATATACTTTTTTTTAAAAGCACTGTGATTCCTCCAACTCATTGATCTCAGCAAAGCCATGAGAATTTCAGGATCCTTGCATACATAGCTGCAAGCACAAAGATATTTTTAGTTTAAGGGTTTTAGTTCATGAAATGAAAAGGAACAACAGCAGCAACAAAAAGACCCAAAGCAAAACATGCACATAAAAGACAGAAATAAGTCAGTTGGAAAACAGAAGGCTGAAGCGTTAATTGAACATTACCTTTTTCTCATAGTGAGGCAAATGCACCATGGTCATTTCTGTCTTTCCTCACAGTGCTGATTTAAAACCCCCAGCTGAGAAGGCAGCTGTGAGAAGCAAGGAACTGGTGAGCTCAGCAGGAGTCCTGTATCCTGATGCTGCTCCCAGAAATTCATGCTTTCTTTCAGTTGCTGCGTTGTCCTTAGCAGTGCCAGAAATGTGAAATGTTCTCCTTTTTACAAAAGTGGTACAAAGATCACAGTGATGGTTGTCTTTAAAGACTTCAAAATCCTGGATCATCCTGTTTTTATTGTTATTTATCTTCAACGTGGCCTCCGAAGAGCAGGCACTGGCTACTTTTCAAGGTATTTGAAATTCAGGAGAGCTTTCATTAATCATAATGTTAATGGAATACAGGGCAAAACAGACATGAAAGTTGAAGCATATGGGAGAGGGAAGAGCAAGAGCGCTTTTTTCTCCTCCTCATGCAAAAAAAAAAAAAAAGACCACTGTTGTACAGCAGCTTTTTTCCTAGATTACAACAATGAAACCCTTATCTTAAAAAAACAAAAACACTGTGTATTATGCCTCTGCTAAAGCAGTAGTACAAAACTGACTGCAGCTTAAAGTAACACTACATTTTTAAAGCCCTTAAAAATGGAATTAATTTATTATCTGTTTCTATACAGTGGCATTAAAAATGTTTTATGAAGTACTCTGGAAATGACTTGAAAAATAATTATGGGGAAACAACTGGGCAACATAATGGGTGCAGTTATTGGGTGAAGGACGTGATTGATGCTACAAGATTGTCATGAGTGAATAAAGCATATCGTATCAGAGCTAGGGATTCAGTGGGGCTTAGACTTAAGAATCAGAGAAAACAAGTGTTTACATTTCCAAAGGTATCATAGATTTCTTACTATATATAAACATAATAATATATATACATGCATGTATTTAAAGTATATAATTACATTTATGTGCATAAAATATGCATATATATGGTGTATATATTTGACATTAGGCTTTATTTTAAATATTATGCTTTGATATTTAAAATAATTAATAAAATATTTAAAGTAAAACTTAAGCAATAATTTAGAATATGTATTTTAGTATTGAGTACATTCCAAAAGTTATATTCAGATATAAAAGTCAGGACAAAATAACTGATAAAGAGGAATATAGAGTAAATTTAGGAGTTCTCCTATATAACTTTGTTATGTTTGTAACTAAATTTTATGTGAATGTAACCAGACTGTATTTTAGTTAATTTTGTAGGTCAGTTTTGGGGAAGATGTAGAGTTGAAATGTTAGCATTTAGAAATTCTCATTTACCTACAGATTATGTCCTCTAATAGGTATTTATAACAATAAACATGGTATCTAGAGTTTTATTATGCTCACTTAAGAGTTTGGGTAAACTCCAGGGGTTGGTGACGGACAGGGAGGCCTGGCGTACTGCGGTTCATGGGGTTGCAAAGAGTTGGACACGACTGAGCGACTGAACTGAACTGAAACCAAGATTACCTAAAACAGAATTTCAGATACATACATCATGGACACGAGCTCTTCTTCCAGAAACTTGTTTTGTTTTTTCATATAGAATTTCAATCAAAAATACTTGGGAAACAGAAAACTAATGTATTTTTTATTACTAGATAAGAAATGACCACAAATTTAGCAGCTTAAACACAGTCATCTCAGTTTGGAAATTATGTATGCCAATTACATAAAGAAGCCTGTACTTCAACAATGGAGACTTGGCATCTTATCAATTGATTGTAATATTTTTCTTATTCATTCACTCATTCACAATGTAATTATTGTGATTTCTGCCAAAAGTTGAAATGTTTGCCCTGTAGGAATGAAGTATTTTGTCTGCTAAAACACTATTTCTAAAATTATAAAATATTCAGTTGAGTAGCTTCAAAAAGTATATGCCAGACTGCCCAAAGATGCTACTCTGTACAGGGAAATCATGTTAAACAATTGAATGGATAATAATACCTACCATAATAATATCTTAGAGACACATGTTTCACCATTCTCCAAAATAATTTTAGATACCTGTAAAGAAACAAAACAAAATCGACCTCACCAATAGTCAGATAAACTCAAGTTAAAAACTGCATTCCACTTTTGACTATTAAACATTTTTTAAAAAATATTCAGTAGACAATAATGATGGAGATACAGTATCATATATTACTGTTGATGTTCCAAATGGGTTCATTGCAATTTGGCAGGAAAATAACACAAATAGAAACACTAAGGGGAAATGACCACAATGTGATACTAATTGTCATCTGTCAGATCTTATCTTACAACTCTGTGTATAATATTGTTCAACATATCACATCAGAGAATTGAAAAAGCAGAGAACTCAAAGTCTAATAATAAGCAAATCATTCCAGAAAGTGAAAATCAGCCCTGGCAGTGGGCAGTTAGAGCGAGAGTACCAACAAACAAAACATCAGCATTGATCAGAAGGAGTGACTACGACCAAGTGTGAAACAAGACGAGGTTGGCCATAGATGGGGAAACGGTGGAAACAGTGGTGACTTTATGTGGAGGGGCTCCAGAATCACTGCAGATAGGGACTGCAGCCATGAGACTGAAAGACACTCATTCCTTGGAAGGAAAGTTTTAACCAACCTAGACTGCATATTAAAAAGCAGAGAAATAACTTTGCCAACAAAGGTCCATCTAGTCAAGGCTATGATTTTTCCAACAGTCATGTATGGATGTGAGAGTTGGACTGTAAAGAAAGCTGGGCACCGAAGAATTAATGCTTTTGAACTGTTGGAGAAGACTCTTGAGAGTCCCTTGGACTGCAAGGAGATCCAAACAGTCCATCCTAAAGGAAATCAGTCCTGAATATTCATTGGAAGGACTGATGTTGAAGCTGAAACTCCAGTACTTTGGCCACCTGATGCAAAGAGCTGACTCATTTGAAAAGACCGTGATGCTGGGAAAGATTGAAGGTGGGAAGAGAAGGGGACAACAGAGGATGAGATGGTTGGATGGCATCACCGGCTCAATGGACATCAGTCTGAGTAAACTCCAGGAGCTGGTGATAGACAGGGAGGCCTGCTGCAGTCCATGGGGTCCCAAAGAGTTGGACAAGACTGAGCGACTGAACTGAACTGAACTAAGTTGGTCATAACTTTTCATCCAAGGAGCAAGCGTCTTTTAATTTTATGGCTGCAGTCACCATCTGCAATGATTTTTGAACCCAAAAAAATAACGTCTGTCACTGTTTCCAATGTTTCCCCATCCATCTGCCATGAAGTAATGGGACCAAATGCCATGATCTTAGTTTTCTGAATGTTGAGTTTTAAGCCAACTTTTTCACTCTCCTCTTTTACTTTCATCAAGAGGCTTTTTAGTTCTTCTGTGCTTTCTACCATAAGTATGGTGTCATCTGCATATCTCAGGTTATTGATATTTTTCCTGGCAATCTTGATTCCAGCTTGTGCTTCATCCAGTCCAACATTTCTCATGATGTACTCTGCATATAAGTTAAATAAACAGGGTGATAATATGCAGCCTTGACATACTCTTTTTCCTATTTGGAACCAGTCTGTTGTTACATGTCCAGTTCCAACTGTTGCTTCCTGACCTCCATACAGATTTCTCAAGAGGAAGGTCAGGTGGTCTGGTATTCCCATATCTTTTAGAATTTTCCACAGTTTATTGTGATCCACACAGTCAAAGGCTTTGGCATAGTCGATAAAGCAGAAGTAGATGTTTTTCTGGATTCTTTTGCTTTTTCAATGATTCAACGGATGTTGGCAAGTTGATTTCTGGTTCCTCTGCCTTTTCTAAATCCCGCTGGAACATCTGGAAGTTCACGGTTCACATACTGTGGAAGACTGGCTTGGAGAATTTTGAGCATTACTTTGCTAGCATGTGAGATGAGAGCAATTGTGCAATAGTCTGTGCATTCTTTGGCATTGCCTTTCTTTGGAATTGGAATAAAAACACATTTTCCAGTCCCGTGGCCATTGCTGAGTTTTCCAGATTTGCTGGCATATTGAGCCCAACACTTTCACAACAGTATTTTTTAGGATTTGAATTAGCTCAACTGGAATTCCATCACCTCCACTAGCTTTGTTCATAGTGATGCTTTCTAAGGCCCACTTGACTTCACATTCCAAGATGTCTGACTCTAGGTGAGTGATCACACCATCCTGGTTATCTAGGTCATGAAGATCTTTTCTGTATAGTTCTGTGTATTCTTGCCACCTCCTCTTAATATCTTCTGCTTCTGTTGGGTCCATACCATTTCTGTCTTTTACTGTGCCCATCTTTGTATGAAATGTTCCCTTGGTATCTTTAATTTTCTTGAATAGATCTCTAGTCTTTCCCATTCTATTGTTTTCCTCTATTTCTTTGCATTGATCACTGAGGAAGGCTTTCTTATTTGTTGGTGCTGTTCTTTGGAACTCTGCATTCAAATGGTATATCTTTCCTTTTCCTTTCACTTCTCTTCTTTTCACAGCTATTTGTAAGACCTCCTCAGAGACACTCAGCAACAACAAAACCACCTAACAGCCCCCTCTTTATGTTAACCCAAGTGATGTCTCAGATGGTAAAGAATATGCTTGCAATGCAGGAAACTTGGGTTCAATCACTGGATCAGGAAGTTCCCCTGCAGAAGGAAACACAACCCACTCCAGTATTCTTGCCTGGGAAATCCCATGGACAGAGGAGCCTGGCTGGCTACAGTTCATCATGTTGCAAAGAGTAGGACACAGCTGGGTGACTAACACTGGAGTGACTACTACTTCTTTGCCATTGATTACCAGCATTGCTTTGATCTTCTCACCTTCTAAGAAAAATTGCAAAGTTAGCTAATCCCTGAATTGTCCCCTGATTTCTGCTGCTGCTGCTGCTGCTAAGTCACTTCAGTCATGTCCAACTCTGTGTGACCCCATAGACGGAAGCCCACCAGGCTCCCCCGTCCCTGGGATTCTCCAGGCAAGAACACTGGAGTGGGTTGCCATTTCCTTCTCCAATGTGTGAAAGTGGAAAGTGAAAAGTGAAAGTGAAGTCGCTCAGTCGTGTCCCCGACCCTTAGCGACCCCACGGACTGCAGCCTACCAGGCTCCTCCATCCATGGGATTTTCTAGGCAAGAGTACTGGAGTGGCTTGCCATTGCCTTCTCCGCCCCTGATTTCTAATAGCATTTAATTCAGAAATGGCTTCCTCTGCTTTAAGCCCTGCTTAGAATCACCCAGCACAAGACCAAGTCCTTTAACAGACCCCTTCCAAAATTCTCCTTGAAACTTCAACAGTCTCCCTAGCTGCCTCAACCTATAAACCAATAATCTTTGTTTCACTCACATGTTTTCCCATGGTCCCTGGCTGGTAAATTTCAATAAGTTAAACTGTGACAGGTTATTATATTGCATATCATGTAGATATTCTCACGACAGCTTACCAATGGTAAAACATGGTACAAACTACACAAAAGCCTATAAAAAATATAACAGCCACTGTGGCTAAAGCCCTGGGTTTGTTGATATTTTTTCTCTTAGTAATTTCTTCCTCATTTTCCTTTTTATTTTCCTAACTTCTTTAAAATTGAGTAAAAAACGATATTCCCAATGAGAAATATTGTGTTTAAAAGATGCAAAATTTGAATGCCTTCATTCAGGCTGAGTGGCTTATAATAGAAATTCATTTCTCACACCTGTGGAGACTAGGAAGTCCAAGAACAAGGTGCTGGCAGATTCCGTGTCTCATACAGTCTCACTTGTTGATTCACAGACTGTTGATTCTTGTCGTGGCTTCTCATGGTAGAAGGGACAAGAGAGGTTTTTAGGGCGTTTTTCATAGGGCTTCCTAGGTGGCTCAGTGGTGAAGAATACACCTGCCAGTTCAGGAAACGCAGGAAACCCCAGAGACACAGATTTGATCCCTGAGTTGGGAAGATCTCCTGGAGGAAGAAATGGCAAACCACTCCAGTATTCTTACCTGGAAAATTCCATGGACAGAGGAGCCTGGAAGACTATAGTTCAAAGGGGTCACAAAGAGTCAAACATGACCAGCAACTGAGCACACATGCACACGGGGCACTAATCTCATTCATGAAGGCTGTGCCCTTGTGACCTAGTCAATTCCCAAAGGTCCCACTTCCAGGTTCCAACATGCTGGGGATTAGGTTACAACATATGAATTTTCAGGGGACACAAGCATTCAGTCTATATGGTTAAACAGAACAAGATCTCCTCCCTCATTTAAATATGAGAGTTCATATATGTATCTTATCTGCTTATTTTCTCCCCTCTTTTCAGCAAGAAGTAATTGTGCAAATAATAATTAATTGATACAAATTATTAATTTCTTTGATGGTCCTAGGTTGATAAAAATAATGATTGATTAATGCACATAATTCGTTGATAAATTGGTATACATAATGAATTAATTTATATGCATTGGTTATTATTTGATGCACATAATGCAATAATTCATTCTTAATGCTCATTCATTTATTTTGTGTTCATTTATTAATTCATCAGCTATATATTGAATTTTGTTAATTATTAGTTGTACACCTCTGGGGCTAGGTGTTGGTGTGGCAGAGCTAAACGTAAGAAACTGCCCACTGGAAAGAATTCACTCTGCAATGAGGACATGACAAGGTTGATATGTTGTTGCATAGAGGAACACATGCCCTGTTCTCAGTTAGATGACGCTATGGGAGCAGCATCAAGGGGACACTTTACTTCCTTGGGGGCTAGAGGGTAGGAGTGGTCAAGGGTGACTTCAAGGAGGAGGTGACACTTTGCCTGAGTCCTTAATAACAAGTGTGCTTGTCAGGCACAGGGGAGAAGGAAGAGTGTTCCAAGATGCATGAGTCTATAATTAAGAGCTAAAAAGAGAAAGACAATGAATATTTCAGGAGACGAGAAAACTTGAGATCAATGTGGGTGTAATCATGAAGGATTTGTGACGGAAGCAGTACTTGACCTAAATCTTAGAAAATGGAGATTGCGTAGAAGAGGAGAAAGGAGACTCACCACGGAGTAATGACATAGATATTTGTCCCTGTCTGTGATATGATGGGTTACACAAACTGTGATGGGGTAGTTTGCTGTGTTCATAGAGAGACAACAGATAAATCAGGAAACAATATTTTAGTTTGAGGGCAATCTCTCCAAGGGCCATTCTATGAATTTTAGAGTTAAATCAGATCTCACATGTGACAAACCCTCATTGTGTGATCACTTATTGCTGTATGTTTCTTGAGCCAAAGGAGGTTCACACATTAAAAAGTCAGCTGGAATTTCCCTAGTGGTCTAGTGATTAAGAATTTGCTTGCCAATGCAGGACACATGGGCTGGATTCCTAATCCAGGAAGATTCCATGCTTCAGTTGCCATGGGGCAACTAAGCCCATAGGCCACAACTACTGAGCCTGTGTTCTAGAGCCCATGCTCTGCAACAAGAGAGGCCACAGCAATGACGCCCATGAACCACATGTAGAGAGGAGCCCCTTGCTCACTGCAACTAGAGAAAGCCCGTCCAGCAACTAAGGCCCAACACAGCCAAAAATCAAAGGAAAAAAGGCAGCTGAAAGTCTTGGATGAGAACTTTCTGATCTAATCCAGTCATTCCACAAAGTTACCACCTGTCTGCTAGGATTGCCCTCACAGTACTACAAAGAGCTTCTCTAATGCTTTTGCTACATTTTTGTGTTCTCTAAACTCAGAGTGGGCCAAATATCATTAAAGTAGTAGGAAATAATTCTTTGAAATTAACTAACTAAAAAAAAAAGGAAAAGAAGATCAGTCAGACTTTTCTGCCAAGTTACAAAGGCATAGAAATGCAAAGTGAGGGGAAGGATATTTTTCAAACTTTAAATTGGGTCTGGAATTGTTGCAAGGATGGTTACATATGGCAGGCAAATAGAATGCATGCCAAAAGAGGCAAAATGAGTATAAGGAGGTGTGAAGATTCATCTGTGCATATGGGGAACAGTCGCAGTGAAAATATCTGTATAGGAAACGGGCCACATTGGTGTAGAAAAGAGCCCAGCGGAGACAGCAGTGTTGAACTTGCTATGAATGAGGAACCAGACAAATTACGGTTTGACATTTTATACTATCTTGGATGCTATTTGATTTTTATTTCCCTCTCAGTCTGAATAACAGTCTTTTACTTCCTTATCTAGAATGATCCCTTTCCTCTTTTCCATTTCATTAGCATAAACCATGTGAAAGAAGACTGTCCTGTAGAGTTTAAATGTAGACACACCTAGGAGGGAGCAGAATGTGGTACCAAACGTTTATTTTGTCCTGCTTCATTTTTTAAAGTACATCTTTTTTTTTCTTCTAACAATTGGCGAGTCAGCACTAATTTAGGGGAAAATCAGTTGCAAATGCAATCGAATAACTCCTATTTCCAAGACATTTCTTTGATACATAGTTCAAACTGAAAAGTATGATTATAATGAAAAGGTAGTATTGTGTGTGGTTCCAAACTGCCCTACATACAGTGATAATTCTGTTAACATGTATTGAGCCAGGACAAAGTATTTTCACAACATTGAAATATCAGCCTTCTTATTTAAAAGAAGAAGCTCATCTGGTGACTCAATTTTAAATACTATATAAAATATATGTGACTGGATTAGTTATATAATGCTGCATAACAAATTATCTCAAACTTTTGCAGCTTAAAACGAATGTTTTTTAATCTCACATTTGCTATGGGTAAGACAACCTAGTACAGCTTAGCTGAGTCCTTAGGTTCCTGGTCTCAAAGGATACAGTCACGTCAAGACTTGACTGAGAGAAGGTGTACTTCCCTAGCAACCACTGATTTGGTTTCTATTTCTATAGTATTTCTCATTCTGGAATCTCACGTACATAGAATCATAAAGTACATAGCATTCTAAGACTGACTTCATTCAGCAACAGTCATTTAAGGTTCATTCATGCTTTCACATGACTTGATAGTGCATTTCTTTTCATTAGTGAATGGTGCAATATTGTATGGACATAGCACAGGTAATTTCTACATTCATCTTTTAAAAGGCCTAAGGAGTGCTCGCCATATGGGTGATTATGAATGAAACTCCTATGAACATTCATGTGCAGGTTTGTAGGCATAAGTTTTTGTGGGCATAAGTTTTCTAATCAATTGGCTAAATTCCTATAGGGAAAAATGCAGAGTTATAAAGTTTAGCTTTATATAAACTTTTGAGCCAGTGATGGACAGTAATTTATATTAAAAAATTTAGCATGATGTGTTTTTGTGTTTTTATCACTTTACAATGAAATGTTTCTTCTAAGCCATAAGAATACTGGAAAAGCATGAGACGCACAATTACTGTAAAGTAGCATTTCCTAGACTGGATTCTGTTGGGGAGGAAAGTGGTGGAGGAAGAAGATTTGAAGGGAGACAGAAAATCTCCATTTAACTATAAAGATGAAAGGAATATTTGAAGAAGGAGCAGACAGGACTGAAGGTAATGTACTTCATATCTGAACTGGGGTATTATAATGCAAGCTGGAAAAGAATAGTAGAGAGGATATTTGAAAATATCAGTCCTGAGAAGAGAAAGAACTATGAGAGAAAAGAGCCACAAATCACAAACTAGGAAGATCAAGTAAACAGCAGGGCTGCAGAAAGCAGGAAAGTATGAGCTGGGGGGTGCAGCATTATGTCTGAAGAGATGAACTCTGGACTCATTAGAAGGATGTGAGTTTGGGTGAGATGCACTTCCCGGATAATAAGGGAGGGTAGGATGAATCGGGAAGCTCTATACAGTCAGCAAAAACCAGACTGGGAGCTGACTGTGGTTCAAATGATGGACTCCTTATTGCAAAATTCAGACAAAGAAAGTAGGAAAACCAAGAATCCACTCAGATATGCTGCTGCTGCTGCTAAGTCGCTTCAGTCGTGTCGACTCTGTACGACCCCATAGATGGCAGCCCACCAGGCTCCCCCATCCCTGGGATCCTCCAGACAAGAACACTGGAGTGGGTTGTCATTTCCTTCTCCAATACAGGAAAGTGAAAAGTGAAAGTGAAGTTGCTCAGTCGTGTCCGACTCTTAGCGACCCCATGGACTCCAGCCTATCAGACTCCTTTGTCCATGGGATTTTTCAGACAAAAATACTAGAGTAGGTTGCCATTTCCTTCTCCAGGGGATCTTCCTGACCAAGAATCAAACCCTTAATCCCCTGTGTCTCCTGCATTGCAGGCAGATTCTTTACCCGCTGAGGCATCAGAGGTCCTACTATTGCTTCTAGGACCATGAAAATGAATGGTAACTAAATCGGTAGTTCCTGAAACAATGAAATAATCCTGTAAGGACGTGCTTTGTCTGCAGATGCTGGATTGATGCTGTCACCCTCTTACTCAGGGAAACCATGCTTCCCTGGGCTCCACTTTCTGTCCTTGCTCCCAGGGAACTTCTTGACCTCTTTTGTTCTCTGAAATAATTGTAGAGCTGCTTGCTTCAAGGTGTTCTGATAGGTGTTCTGGAAAATCCCATGGATGGAAGAGCCTGGTAGGCTATAGTCAGTGGGGTCGCAAAGAGTCGGACATGACTGAGTGACTATATTGTTGTTGTTGTGGTTCTGATAGCCAGGTGGCTAAATTAAGAAGCTTATAAAGGATGTATGAGTGTGTCTTTTTTTGTTTCTAAACACATACCTTCCTTGTAAACTTCCACAGTATTCTCATGAGGCTTGGATTTTGTTTTGAGTTTACTTGCACACAATCATAATTCTCATTTTTCACCAATGTCTTCAGAACTCTGAAATACAAAAAAGTAAAGTCATCAATTGCAAAGTATATGCACAAATGAGGTAATTTGCTATTCTGGCATTAAAAAATTATAACAAGCTTTTAAATTTCATTTATAATCTTCTAATTAAAGTTTTTAACTATTTCTCCTCCTCCATCACTCCTGCACTAAAACTGCCTACACACACAAATATAGAGGGAATAAAGGAATTTGTAATAGCTGTTTCATGATTTATCCCTGATACATTTATATAAAGTACTGCCACCATTTCTTGATTTCTAATCTGCTTCCTATTCAAAAAGCTTCCAAAGTCACCATTGATAGGAGATATACAAAAGCACTCATATGTAAAATAATCAAAATGTAGCTAAATCTAAATATAGTCATTTAACTGAACAGTGAAAAACCTGTGGGACATTAAACAGTCAACATCCACTGATGAGCAATATAGGCTTCTTCTGTCACCAGATAGAGATGCTAGATCGGGAAAGACAGCACCACAAGCTCATCAATATTTGCAAAACACATCACATCCCTCCTGTGCTCTCTCTTTTAAGCAAAAGACTCATTTTTCTTCCACTTGGTGTTATAAGGTTTATTTTAAATAAGTCAATAGAAATCACTGCACAATAATGAAGAACTTCAGAGGAGATATGATGGAAATAGAGATGGGAATAGAGGACACAGAAGGAAGCAAATTTGTGTTCTCAATAACGATCACTTCTCTTGTATTTTAATGTTCCAAATAGACCTTCAATTATTCTATGTGTGCATATACACATGGACGCATATAGGTAACTAATATATTACAGGTGGTGTGTATGTGTATGTAGTTATATAAAATTAGCCGTGGAAAAGACATACACATAGATGCCAAAATTACTTCTAGATTGTTGTCAAATTGTTTTTTTTGTTTTTTAGTCACTAAATCATGTCCAACTCTTTTGTGACCCCATGGACTATAGCCTGCCAGGCTCTTCTGTCCTTGAGATTTCCCAGGCAAGAATACTGAAGTGTGTTACCACTTCCTCCTCCAGGGCATCTTTCTGACCCAGGGTTTGAACCCACATCTCCTGCTTTGGCAGGCAGATTCTTTACCACCAGGCCAACTTATCCATTAATCCTGTGATAATATCCCTGACCCCTTATTATAGAAAAAAAAAAAATCTGCTATATCTTTGTACAAGTCTTCTCTAATCGAAGCTAATATTAGCATCCAATCAGAATGCAGTTATTAATGACACAAATTTTCTTGGTGGATTTGTGATCATATCAAATAGAATGTGACTGATTGTTTAAAATGAGATATTTACTGATGCAGCTGAGCCTCCAAGGCCAAGAACACAGAAGTTGGAGCCCTGAGGTGCTAGACAAGGCCTTTCCATTACTGGATGATGGGAAAGCACGAAAAATCATGGAGAAAGGAAAACCAAGAAGGAGATGCTGATTCAATTGGGGAACTCGAGGTAACCAACCTACCAAACTTGGAAAAGTATTCTTATATTTAACAACTTGTAAAATTCTGCCACTAATAAAAGATCAGCTATGCTTCATACCTGGTTTACCTGGGCTAGAAGGTCAAGAGCGAGTCTGATGCTGAGCCAATAGCAAAGAGATATGGACAGACGGAGAAATTGAGAGAAAGATGAATCTGAAATGAGCATCCCTTTCAAGATGGAGCAAAGCAGAAAGAAACATTAATTTTCAATCTTTCAATTTGACTATTATTCCAATCTGGACATTCTAATGACTGAAATGAGTCTGGAGTTTTATTGGAGCTCATTATTATCTAAGTGCAATTGAATAAAAATCTGAGACAAACCTAAGAGTTTATCCAGGGGCATGGAGAAAACTATCCCACAGTGTGAATTTAAGAGATTAATGGAGGAAAAGCCAAGTTTCTTTTCTGTTTGCACCTTAACTTTCATTCAATAAAAGAAAAGGTCATGATAGCAAAGCATCCAGTTTGAACTTCAACTGCCATTTGGACTAAATGTGCTTGTCTGATCAACTGGGGGGGAAGAGCAAGGGTATTTGGCAAGGCGTTTTTTTGTTATTATTGGTTGGTTTGGACTTTGTCTGGAGCCAGCAATAAGCAAGAGTGTAAAAAACCAGAACGACTCCATGCTCAGTTGCACATGCTCCCAACTGAGGTTTCAGAGAATGCTTCAGGCAGAAAGGTCCACAGGGAGCTGGCAGCATAGCTCAGGGAAGCAGATGTGCTGGAAGACCCAGATGACAAGGGGATCGTCCTCCATTCATGTACAGAATGTAGTGGGTTTGGTAGAGCAGTGATTGCGGGAGATCAGCACCACATCAGAATCTCAACCTGAATATGATAGGAAGGACTGTTACTGATGCTGAAGCTCCAAAACATTGGCCACCTGATACAAAAAACTGACTCATCAGAGAAGACCCTGATGCTGAGAAAGATTGAAGGCAGGAGGAGAAGGGAATGACAGAGGAAGAGATGGTTGGATGCTATCACTGACTCGACGGACACAAGTTTGAGTAAGCTCCAGGTGTTGGTGATGGACAGGGAAGCCTGGCGTGCTGCAGTCCACAGGGTCACAAAGAGTCAGACACAATTGAGTGATTAAACTGAACTTGAACAAAAAGTGGCAAAAATACATTTTCCAAAAGTCTTATTTTCATTTGAAATCTCCCATTTTTTTCTTCATTACAAATATTTCCTTTTGATTTCCTTGAAGTGACAGGCTCACTGAATTTATTTTTGAGCCAAACAGCCAAGTCAGAAAAATCATAGTTTGTTCACTGTTCTTGAAGGCAGAATTAATGTCCCATTAAAAAGCAACTAGTTCAGCTCACAACTCAAGCAATTGAATAGGTGTTTTTCCTCTGAAACACATCATCACCAGCATATTAAAAAGAGATGTGTCCTCAAGGTTAGAGACTTAATGAAATTGATAATTTTTTTCTGCTTCATCAAAGACATTTTCAAGGAAACTAGCCATTGTTTCCACACTGTGGTGGTTAAAAGATCAATGACTGTTTGCAGAGTTTAGTGCCACGGCCAGGATTCATGCTAAGGTACCAGCAGTTTTACATCCCATTGCTTTCAATTTTAATATTATTATGAAAGTAGTTTTTGACCTTGGAGTCCTCCTGAAAGAATGTCGAAGATCTGCTGGGATCCACATACTACATTTGGGAATCCCTTGGTCTAGATTATACTGTAGTCCAGGGATGTGAATTCAATGGTTTATCCAAGTAGTCTCTAATCTTTCTGGCACCAGAGACTGGTTTCATCATGGAAGACAATTTTTCCATGGACTGGGGACAAGGAGGATGGTTTTGGGATGATTCAAGCACATTTTACTTATTATCCTAATGATAATCTGTATTTACAGCTGCTCCCCAGCACTAACATCACTGCCTCAGCTCCACCTCAGATCATCAGGCATTAGATTCTCATAAAGATCATCAGCCTAGATCCCTTGCACGCGCAGTTCTCGATAGGGTTGGTGCTCCTATAAGAATGTATTGCTACTGCTGATCCGACAGGAGGCAGAGCTCCAGCAGTAATGTGAGTGACCAGGAGCAGCTGTAAATACAGATGAAGCTTTACTTGTTCACCCTCCACTCAACTCCTGCTGTGTAGCTTGATTCCTAACAGTCCTTGAGCCAGTATGCGTCTGTGGTCCAGGGATTGGGGACCCTTGGTTCACCTGAGGGAGAGCTAGCATCCTGTTGTCTTGAAGTGAATTTACATAAGCAAGTCGCAGGGCTGCATGTGATAAAGACAGCCCTGAAACCCAGGCCTCCTGGCTCCACGCACAGTACTGAACCTTCTACACCACATTCCATTCCCGGTTAACTGATCCTTTCCTTATCCTAGCATGCTTAGTTAGAGCTGCAGAGACATAATCTTATGTTTTTCAAAGTTTCTGAGGCCTTACAAAAAAAAAAGTAATTAAAAGTTGTCAGACAAAATTATTGTACTGATTTCATCCATAGGCTAAAATTTCTGTCCTGTGAGCCCTGTTTATAAGTGCATTCAAGTAGAGAACTCAATATTCCCAAAGTCTGTGTTACCAGCTTGATGAAAGGGTCTTATTAATAGAGCACAAAGACTGAAAATGCACAGAAAGGCATAACTGGTTTTTTTGAAGCATAGGAAAAAGAGGAAAGCTGATTGCCTTTTCTTACTAAAAAGCAGGGTGGTGTGCTGTTTACAAACTGCAGAACTGAGCACTTCCCTGTAGCAGCCATCAAAACAAAAACCCACCTAGTTTTTCTATAAAGGAGAGCTAGGTGAAATCTGGAGCAGCATAGTACTAGGCCTAGAAAATACTGTGGCGCTATGGAATTGGGGGTGGGGCAGAGTGGGAATAGATTTCTGGACCCAAGAGGTGTTCAATATTAGGGTACCAAAACTGTGCTTATAAAATATTGCAAGGCATCCTGTTTTGCCTAACGACCATGTAACTTGGGTTGTCAGCACCATTTGAGCATGAAAATAGTCTCTGCTGATCGGATATGAAAAATGTAAGAAACAGAAAGAGAGCTTCCAAGGCAAGGAAGATACGTATTAAGTGTAAAGTGAAAATGAAAATGTTAGTCGCTAGTGTCCAACTCTTTGTGACCCCATGGACTATAGCCTGCCAGGCTCTTCTGCCCTTGGAATTCTCCAGGCAAGAATACTGGAGTGGGTAGTCATTCAAGAATATAAAAAATGCCAAGGATACAAAGACACTGGGTTGCTGACATTTCAAGACAGAGGGCTGTCATATTTGGTCTATAGAATAAAATGAAAGATAATTCTGAATTATATATATATATATATGTAATATATATATATATAATAACTCAAAGCATGAGGTAAAATTAAAAGATGAATATCTTTTAAATTTATTGTACAAATATTACTTCTTACTCAAATCAATTTCTTTCACCCATCTGATTATTATACATTTTGCATGTTTAAATCACTTCTTTGTGACTCTATAGACCATAGCCCCACCAGGCTCCTCTGTCCATGGGATTCTCCAGGCAAAAATACTGGAAAAGGTTGCCATTTCCTCCTTCAGGCAATCTTCCTGACCCAGGGATTGAATCCATGTCTCTTATGTCTCCTGCATTGGCAGGCAGGTTCTTTACCACTAGAGTCACCTAGAAAGCCCTAATAAATTTTAAATAGCTATATATTTTATTAGACTTATTAAGTACTGAAGAATTAGCATTCTAATGAATTTGCTCTACAATTGTGGAGCTAATGATGTCATCTGCCATGTATTTGTGAGAATTTTTTAAAAGATTGTACATAATGATTGATATAACTATTCACTTTGACTATATAAAACAATATTTATTAGAAATAGTATAAATATCCAACATGAGGCAACATAAAATCATCTGTTTAAGCATAATTGAAACAATTTTCAGGACCACCACAATGATCTCTTTGAAGGATTTGTAGGACTGTTTCCTAAAGCAGTGTTTGTTCTGTTATTGCATGTGAAAATGATTGATAAGGGTTGAATATCCTTCAAATAGCATTGGGCTCAGTGACTTGTGACAGAGTCAAGTTCTAGTAATACGTCTTTCAGAACCCAACACTTTGCCTGAAACAAAACTGATAACTACCACACATTACCTGTATGTGTCATAAGTAAATTTGTACAGTGATATTTGCATGTCTGAGATATAGTTTAGGCATATCTCCTTGCATGGAATAGATAGATGTTAGTTGTGAAATTCTATGACTTTGATAAAATAAAATTCCTTCTTTATGAATGTCTTATTTCAGCTAAACATTTTTAAAAACCTCTGTGTTCTGTTTCCTCCTAGGCATGCAAATTAGCTGCAGAAATGCTTATACATCAAGCATACCTAATGCCAGACTCTTAACAATGCTTTATCAAAGATGTTAAGAGTCTAAGGAGGTACTTAAATGAAAAGATGATGCACAAGCATTAAGTAGGGTTCTATTTAAACAATGGAAAGAAAAATGGAACTGGCCTTTTTATTCGTGTTTCATTCCAGTGCATATGATAAAATGATGAAGACAAAAGATTTTTCGATGCAAATGTGGAAGAGAAAAAAATTGTCTGTTCATTTATCAAAGTGTTCTTTGCAAAATCTTCACTTTTTTCAAGCAATCCAGTTCTTGGGATTCTCAAAACATTTTTTTATTGACACCAAGGAAAATGGAAAATGAAAGACTTTTCCTCCTTTCAGTGCACATTTGGAAATAATGCTTATTTAGCTACAGTTTAGAATAAACCTGTCGATCAAATTAAGGGGGAAAAAAAGATCACCCACTCACCTGCTAATTGGAGAATTAGGCTAATTCATACTCTAACAATAAATGCCTCCACTTGCTACATAACCTCTTTTGCACCGCACTGATCCTCTCAAGTACAATAATGCTCTTACCTTGGCATTCTCCACACTCATGAAATACATTTTTTTTCTTTCCATAGTAACTTTGCAAATAAATTTACACTCAACAGGCCACTGTTTTCCCACATGACAAGCTTTACAGATAACTCCTAGTATCAGCTTAACAAATAATTACCAAGAGCTTGGCCTTATTTGAGACTCCAGCTCTGATATTTCTACCTAGGAACTTTCCTTTCTTTGCAGCCAAAAGTGGAAAATCTCTGTACAGTCAGCAAAAAACAAGACTGGGAGCTGACTGGCTCAGATCATGAACTCCTTATTGCCAAATTCAGACTGAAATTGAAGAAAGTAGGGAAAACCACTACACCATTCAGGTATGACCTAACTCAAATCCCTTATGATTATACAGTGGAAGTGACAAATAGATTCAAGGGATTAGATTTGATAGTACGCCTGAAGAACTATGTGCAGAGGTTTGTGATACTGTACAGGAGGCGGGGATCAAGAACATCCCCAAGGAAAAAAATGCAAAAACTCAAAATGGTTGTCTGACAAGGCCTTACAAATAGCTGAGAAAAGAAGAGAAGCTAAAGACAAAGGAGAAAAAGAAAGATATACCCATCTGAAGACAGAGTTTCAAAGAATAGCAAGGAGAGATAAGAAAGCCTTCCTCAGATATCAGTGCAAAGAAATAGAGGAAAACAATAGAATGGGAAAGACTAAAGATCTATTCAAGAAAATTAGAGATACCAAGGGAACAGTTCATGCAAAGATGGGCTCAATAAAGGACAGAAATGGTATGGACCTAATAGAAGCAAAAGATATTAAGAAGAGGTGACAAGAATACACAGAACTATACAAAAAAAAAAGATCTTCATGACCCAGATAACCATGATGGTGTGATCACTTACCTAGAGACAGACATCCTGGAAATGTGAAGTCAAGTGGGCCTTAGGAAGCATCACTAAAAACAAAGCTAGTGGAGGTGATGGAATTCCAGTTGAGCTATTTCAAATCCTGAAAGATGATGCTATGAAAGTGCTACACTCAATATGCCAGCAAATTTGGAAAACTCAGCAGTGGCCACAGGACTGGAAAAAGTGAGTCTTCTTTCCAATCCCAAAGAAAGGCAATGCCAAAGAATGTTCAAACTACCACACAATTGCACTCATCTCAAACGCTAGCAAAGTAATGCTCAAAATTCTCCAAGCCAGACTTCAACAGTATGTGAACTTCCAGATGTTCAAGTTGGTTTTAGAAAAGGCAGAAGAACCAGAGATCAAATTGCCAACATCCACTGGATCATGGAAAAAACAAGAGAGTTCCAGAAAAAACATCTATTTCTGTTTTATTGACTATGCCAAAGCCTTTGACTGTGTGGATCACAACAAACTGTGGAAAATTCTGAAAGAGATGGGAATACCAGACCACCTGATCTGCCTCTTGAAAAACCTGTATGCAGGTCAGGAAGCAACAGTTAGAACTGGACATGGAACAACAGACTGGTTCCAAATCGGAAAAGGAGTCCGTCAAGGCTGTATATTGTCACCCTGCTTATTTAGCTTACATGCAGAGTATATCATGCTAAATGCCAGGCTGTATGAAGCACAAGCTGGAATCAAGATTGCCGGGAAGAATATCAATAACCTCAGATATGCAGATGACACCTTTATGGCAGAAAGTGAAGAACTAAAGAGCCACTTGGTGAAAGTGAAAGAGGAGAGGGAAAAAGTTGGCTTAAAGCTCAACATTCATAAAAATAAGATCATGGCAACCGGTCCCATCACTTTATGGCAAATAGATGGTGAAACAATGGAAACAGTGACAAACTTTATTTTGAGGGGCTCCAGAATCACTGCAGATGGTGACTGCAGCCATGAAATTAAAAGACACTTACTCCTTGGAAGAAAAGTTATCACCAACCTAGAAAGCATATTAGAAAACAGAGACATTACTTTAGCAACAAAGGTCCATCTAGTCAAAAATATGATTTTTTTCCTGTAGTCATATATGAATGTAAGATTTGGACTATAAAGAAAGCTGAGCACCTAAGAATTGATGCTTTTGAACTGTGGTGTTGGAGAAGACTCTTGAGAGTCCCTTGGACTGCAAGGAGATCCAAACAGTCCATCCTAAAGAAACTCAGACCTGAATACTAATTGGAAGGACTGATGTTGAAGCTAAAATTCCAATACTTTGTCCACCTGATGTGAAGAACTGACTCATGTGGAAAGACCCTAATGCTGGGAAAGATTGAAGGCGGGAGGAGGAGGGGACGACAGAGGATGAGATGGTTGGATGGCATCACTGACTCAATGGACGTGAGTTTGAGTGAGTTCCAGGAGTTGGTGATGGACAGGGAGGCCTGGCGTGCTGCAGCGCATGGGGTCACAAAGAGTCGGACACGCCTGAGCAACTGAACTGAACTGAAGAGTCACAGAGTGCTTGTTTTGCTGCTCTGCTCTCTGCTGTGTAAGGATATAAAAAGTCATCCATCTGCAACCCTGAAGAAGCCCCTCACTGGAACCTGACTGTGCTGGCACCCTGGTCCTAGACTTCCATTCCCCGGATCTGTGAGAAATAAATTTCTGTTGTTTTTATGCCACTCATCTATGGTATTTTTGTTATAGCACCCCAAGCTGAGACAATTGCCTTAAGGGATTTCCATTTATTCATTCAAAGCATTTTGGCTTTGCCCCAAAATATTTAATCAGCACCTACTATGAATCTCATTCAGGCCCTCATCCAACACTGATCACACCGGGGCTTGGTTCATTGCTACACTCAGGGGCCCTGCATGTTATAGACTCTACCAATTCATCATCCCAACCTCTCAAGAAACTTTCATTATCTCTCGTAGCAAGGTTAATATGACACTACTCTTAAATATTTTGTTTTCCAAAAGTGATACACATTACTGTGCTCACATTTTGTTGCCAAAAGAAAGCTCTTGATCATATTTGACTTTTAGGGTCAGGGGACTGTAATCCACAAAGGGCCAGGAAGGAAAGCAGTATTAGAAACATTGGTGAGCAATAGTAATGTCTATCGTGATACTCAGATTTACCAAGTTCCCCCCAAAAGCACATCTGATTAGTCAATATAACACTTTATAACATTCTGTCTAGTTGTAAAAGAGCATTTTACATGGTACTTGATGTTTCCTAAAGTTTTGTTCCAATATTTCCAATATTATGTTCCAAAAATATTGGAAACTCAGAATTAGCAGACAAATTAATTAAATTGATTAATTACTGAACAAACAGGTAATAAACATTTCATTTCACTGTCAATTGCTAGAGAAAGATGAGGTTTTCTCTAACAAAGTAGCAGGAGCAACATGAGGTCAAGTTGTGCTGATCAAGGTTGGCCACATGCCTAGACTAAGTAAACGAAGCATATGGAGAGAGCTGAGAGTGATCAAGCCCTATTGTTCTGAAAGAAACTCTCCTGGCCCTGTAAGAACACCTTCCCCCCTACTAGAGAGCCTGAAATTCTCAATCCTAACTAGCAGATTTGTGGCTCTCATTCCACATTTTAAAAACTAAGAGTACTGCCTTGAAAAAAGATAGGGTACACATTATTTATTTCATTGATTTTTTTTCTTTTTTTGGCTGCATTCTGTGACTTGTCAGATCTTTGTTCCCTGACTGAGGATCAACCCTGAATATTCATTGGAAGGACTGATGCTTCAGCTGAAGTTCCAATACTTTGGCACCTGATGCAAAGAGCTGACTCATTGGAAAAACCCTGATGCCAGGATATATTGAGGGCAGGAGGAGAAAGGGGCTACAGAGGATGAGATGGTTGGATGGCATCATCAATTCAATGGATATGAGTTTGAGCAAACTCCTGGAAATAGTGAAGGATGGGGAACCCTGGTGTGCCGTAGTCCATGGGCTCACAAAGAGTCAGACATGACTGAACAACTCAACAATAGCCTTCTCACTTGTGTTCACAAGGCAGAGAGCTGTAGTCTCTTTCTTTTCTTACAAGGACACTGGTCTCCACACTGATGACCTCGTCTAAACCTATTAATAGCTAATTTCCAAAGGACTTACCTCCTATTACCATCCCATTAGAAGTTAGGGGTTCAACATACGAACTTTGGCGGAACACAAGCATTCAGCCATAACACATCTGATACTTCCTTTCTGGGGTAAAACAGCAGCTCTCCAACCTCAGCCAGCATTCAACTATTAGTAA
This sequence comes from Moschus berezovskii, assembly GCF_049115385.1. Classification (NCBI taxonomy): domain Eukaryota; kingdom Metazoa; phylum Chordata; class Mammalia; order Artiodactyla; family Moschidae; genus Moschus; species Moschus berezovskii. Next base: position 21,569,796 of record NC_142477.1, on the reverse strand, counting down.
CTTTTTGCTTCCAAGAAAGCAAACCCAGGGCAAGAGAGAACAAGATATCCATTGCAGGCATTTGTTCAGGTTAAGAATTAAGAACCCAAGTGCCAGTTTATTCTAAGCTGAAACCTGGTACAGGATATGAATCCAATTTTTGTAGACTTGTTTCAGTAGTGCTAAGATGATGTGCCAGCATTAATTCCTTGCTTTTGGCATGGTTTTCATCTTAATAATTCCCACAATCAAATGTTACAGGAAAACTGAAATGATAAAAGAGAAAATTATGCTTAAAGTATATCATTCTCCAATATATCCAGGCAAGGTCAGGTGATATTGTACCTTTCTTATTCAAGATCCTAAATTTCCCCTAAGCACATAATTGACAGTGAATGGAGGAAAATGCCATGTCAGACACGTAGAATCATTATCTTTATAAATAATAAGTGCTTACAATTAAATTGATCAGCAAAAGAGAAACATGCAAATAAGCGATAATACATCAGTTTAATAGAATATCACTCCTACATTTAAATGATATGAAGAATGTGGATCAATATTCTGTAATGTTAAGATTAATGGCATGCTATAAAAATGTGGACACTTTAAGGAAAATGACACCTGCCTATGAACAGTGCTTAGAAGGGAATTTAGATTAAAATAATTCGATTAAAACAATTGGTGTTTAAATTAGAGTTTTCTTTGCTCATCCAAAAAGAAAGCATTTGTGCTAGCTTTGAGAAATTAAGAAGCAATCACTTTCTCAGAGCAGTGAAAATTCTTTACAAGTAAAGAAAAATGATGAATCAATAGGCCTTCACATTGCAGTTTTGTTATAGTAATGATTGACACAGACATAGCCAGAGAGCTAAGAGAACATGCAAGACGCAGCTAGTCTAGTCTGGAGTGAGACAGTTAGAATAAAGATGCAGGGGAAAATTCACAGAAGTCAGATACCTGAGTGAAATCATAAAAGGAAAAATAAGAATTAATCAGGATGAGACACAGCTTCAGGGAATGAGTGATGTTGGGATGGGTGGCAAACACAAGTAAGAATTATGGGAAAGATTTCAAGTGTTCAGCTCAGCTGCTGCCCAGAATGAGGAAGGGAGAAAGAGGGGGGAGATGTGAAGAGAGGCTGGCAGGGGCCAGATCACAAAGAAGCATCAGCGCTTCTCAGTCTGCTAGGTAGCTAGAGCATCATCCAAGGCAGAAATTCATTCTAGAAAGATCATTTTTATGTACTCTGGGAAATGGTTTTAGACTCTTAAAATAGCTCAAGAGGAAAATGTTAAGAGCTTAAATGAAGGCAGTGGCAGTGAGGATAGAGAAAAAAGAACTTGAAGTAGTAGCATTGTGGATAGGCGGGACTTCATAAGAGACCACATTTGGAGGTGAAGGAGAGGGTGAGCCCAGAGTGATCCTTATGTTGATGGTTTGGTCCCCTTAATTTCTCAAAACAGAAACTACAGAAAGAGAAGCAGGATGGGATGGATTTGTTGTAGGTAAGTAACCATGAGAGATGCTGGATATATGATCTAGAAAGATTGGGACTAGAAATAAAAATGTGAATGACCTTGGCATATAGGAGATGTTTGAAGACATAAAGAAGGATGGACTCTCAAGGAGGGTTTGAGTGTGGTAAGAAGGGCATGGACACATTCTGGAGGAAGTCTATCATTTAAAGAGGAAGTGAGGGAGAACTATCCATGGAGGATTGAGAAGAAACAACCAAGAAGGAGAAGGTGAAGAGAGAGATGACCTGGAATCAAATGAAGGGAGAGTCTCAAAATTTAAGGGTGGAAAATAGTATAAAATACAACCAAGAACCGGGGCTCTGTAACAACAGAGAGGAGTGGGTTGGGAGGGAGATGAGAGGGAGGTTCAAGAGGGAGGGGACATAGGTATACCTATGGTGTTTAGTCACTGAGTGGCATCCAACTCCTTGGGATCCCATGGACTGTAGTCCACCAGGCTTCTATGTCCATGGGAATTCCCAGGCAAGAATGCTGGAGTGCGGTGCCATTTCCTTCTCCATGGTAAACCTATGGCTGATTCATGTTGACATTTGGCAGAAAACAACATAATATTGTAAAGCGATTATCCTCCCATTAAAAATAAATATATTTATGTATAAAAAAATGCAACCAAGAGATGCTGCAAAATGTCCACTAGGGTACTAATAAAGAAAACATGGGGGCAGTCATGGGGAGTTCACCAGACTATTGTGACAGAAATAAGTGTCTAGGGGACCAGGGGACAACTAAGAAGACAGGAGTGCATGGAAGAAATAAGGTAAACAATGATATCTCATAAACTTGGATGTGAAGGGAAAGCAGATAAAGTGGCTAAACAGAGGAGCAATGAGAATGACAGAAAGAAATGGTAAAGAGGGGAATAATCAAGATCACATACCAACTAAAAGGGAAATTACTATGCATACCTTAAAATCATGCCCTTTTCTCCATCCACAGTGACAAAACCTTACTTGCACCTTCTTCATTGGAAGCAGGATTACCATTCTCATCTCAGCCATTAAAAATACTGGAGAGGAATGCTTGTGTCTTTTTGCCCCCCTCTGGTTGGAGATGAATGTTGAGAGGGTAAGGTGCCGAGAGAAGAATCCAAAAACTAGTGAGAAATGGAAAGACCAAACATTCTAGAAAATGGGAACACCAAGAGTGTCCATCTGTGGCAGGGGCAGGTAATTCGCTTCTGAGGAGAGAAATTTCTCTCCCTGGAACAAAAGCAAAGTGAGCAAGGAAGATCACAGTTATGGATATGCTTACAGGTGGGAAGGAGGGCTTCCCAAGTGGCGCAGTGGTAAAGAACCCACCTGCCAACGCAGTAGACATAAGCAGGGAGGAAGTTCAATCACTGGGTGGGGAAGATCCCCTGGAGGAGGGCAGGGCAACCCACTCCAATATTCTTTCCTGGAGAATCCCATGGACAGAGGAGCCTGGTGGGTTATGGTCCATAGGGTCACAAAGAATCAGACACGACTGAAATGACTTAGCACACACACGTGGGGAAAAGGAACAAAAAGTTAAGAAAACTTTTTTTTTTATTATTTAATCCTTTCTTCAAGCCACAAGTATTAGGTCATTAATAAATACAGCAGTGGTATATTGCAATAGATGTTTATTTTAGGCGGGGACCTGCAGTTTAAACGTTTACAGTCTAAGCGACTTCCCTGAGGGTTGAGTGGTTGAGTCTGCCTAGCAAGGCAGGGAATGGACATGGGTTTCATCCCTAGTCAGGGAACTAGATCGCACAGGCCTTGGGGCGACTAAGCCCTTGCGCCGCACCTGAGCCTGTGCATGGAAATGAAGGCTTGATGTGTATGCACACTCAGTCCTGTCGACCCTTTGTGACACCATGGACTGTAACCCACCAGTATCCTCTATCCATGGGATTTTCCAGACAAGAATACAGGAGTAGGTTGCCATTTCCTTCTCCAAAAGACTTGATGCAGCAATAATATATATATATATAAGTCTACAGTCTGATAGTTGTATAAAAAGCCCAGCAAAGCACTCCAGAGTATGTAGTCTATTGTCAGCCATGACAAGAGCTATGGGACAGACCATTTGGAGTTAGATTGATCAGGGGTATCCTTGAAACGAAATCTTTAAATAATTTGTGAAAATGATTAGGAAAACATTTTAGAGAAGGTAATAACCTTAACTAATATTCAGTAAGTAATCCAGCCTATGATTTCTAAGAAAGAAAGAAAGAAAGTGAAGTCACTCAGTAGTGTCCGACTCTTTGCGACCCCGTGGACCGTAGCCCACTAGGCTCCTCCATCCATGGGATTCTCCAGGCAAGAATACTGGAGTGGGTTGCCATTTCCTTCTCCAGCGGATCTTCCAGACCCAGGGATCGAACCCAGGTGTCCCGCATTGTGGGCAGATGCCTTAACCTCTGAGCCACCAGGGCAGACCCTGATCTAAAGAATATATGTAATGATTTCTAAAGAACATATATAATGTTTCTCTAGACCCACTGTGAGTTGACCTGAAGTAAACTCCAGCAGATAAAAGACAAACAGATGACAGACCTATTTACCCAAGATGGAGCTGTGGGCCCTGGGCACAGAAATGAGGAGGGGGAATGGAAGCAGAGGGAACCCTCCTCAGGGCCCCTCGCCTTACACCAACTATAACCAGCCTCTCTGATGACACACAGACTTGTTCTAGGACCACTGATGCAGCCTCTTCTTCTTTAGTTGTATTCCTCCTTGTCAATTTCTCACCTGTTGATAGAGTTTGCATAACCTAATTCATTTTCCCTTCTTTAGGAAGAGCTGGTAATTGGAAGGCACTTATCTATTGGTACAAACCCCCATCTCGGCAATTACACAAGTTCGGTCTATAGGACAAAACTGTGAAATGTCTTGTTTTCAGTTCCCTGTCTTCCTCATTATTCATTATTTTCCTGCTCAAATATCTGACACTCATCCTGAAGTGCCTCAGTTCAGCTCAGTTCAGTTCAGTTCAGTCACTCAGTCATGTCTGACTCTCCGCGACCCCATGAATCGCAGCACGCCAGGCCCCCCTGTCCATCACCAACTCCCAGAGTTCACTCAAACTCATGTCCACAGAGTGCCTGCTGCTGCTGCTGCTAAGTCACTTCAGTCGTGTCCGACTCTGTGTGACCCCATAGACGGCAGCCCATCAGGCTCCCCCGTCCCTGGGATTCTCCAGGCAAGAACACTGGAGTGGGTTGCCATTTCCTTCTCCAATGTGTGAAAGTGAAGAGGGAAAGTGAAGTCGCTCAGTGCCTAGACCTCACTTTATTGGCAAAATTCTTTCCTCATATGGCATCCATGTCCATGTGCGAGGAACTGGTAATACCTTTAAATATTGTAGAACATCTGACTCATAGTTTTTTAAAGGATAAAAGTCTTGATAAAAAGAAAGATGTCCTAAGTAAAATTATGGTAACCATGAAAAGGGGGAAGTAGTTTGTATTAGTGCAGGAAGCAGTGACCATAATAATCATGGAAAGAGCTTGAATCAAAGAGAGATTTTTCTTTTTGTACATTTTCATTTGCTCCTAAGGATTAAATGAAGGAGTACGTAAAGTGCCCTGCATTGTACCAGGACACAAAAGGTGATTCTAATTGCTTTCTTCTGTTTGGCAAAGAATTTCAAGTGACCATTCCGGTTCCTCAATATTATAAACCAACCACGGGAGACCTTTAGTTAATATCTGGACGACAAGCATTTTTTTTTAACTTGGGGCAAGTGATAATTAGGAAGAAGAAAATCTGTGTGAAGTCCAAGATGTTCAAGAAAATATCATCTCTCTGAAAAAAAAGACCTCAAAAAAGAGAAAAAGTGATGGAAGAAGAAAAAAAGTGAGCTGAAAATTCTTCAGTTCAGTTCAGTTCAGTTCAGTTCAGTCGCTAAGTCGTGTCTGACTCTTTGCGACCCCATGAATCATAGCACGCCAGGCCTCCCTGTCCATCACCAACTCCCGGAGTTCACTCAAACTCATGTCCATCGAGTAGGTGATGCCATCCAGCCATCTCATTCTCTGCTATCCCCGTCTCCTCCTGCCCCCAATCCCTCCCAGCATCAGACTCTTCTCCAGTGAGTCAACTCGTCACATGAGGTGGCCAAAGTATTGGAGTTTCAGCTTTAGCATCAGTCCTTCCAATGAACACCCAGGATTGATCTCCTTTAGAATGGACTGGTTGGATCTCCTTGCAGTCCAAGGGACTCTCAAGAGTCTTCTCCAGCACCACACTTCAATAGCATCAATTCTTCGGTGATCAGCTTTCTTCACAGTCCAACTCTCACATCCATATATTACCGCGGGAAAAACCATAGCCTTGACTAGGCGGACCTTGGTTGGCAAAGTAATGTCTCTGCTTTTTAATATGCTATCTAGGTTGGTCATAACTTTCCTTCCAAGGAGTAAGTGTCTTTTAATTTCCTGGCTGCAATCAGCACCTGCAGTGATTTTGGAGCCCAAAAAAATAAAGTCTGACACTGCTTCCACTGTTTCCCCATTTACATAGATATCACATAAGAAGCAACAAAGGGAGTTTAGGCAATGCAGAAAAGATACAGTTGGGATATGGAAGGCAATATCGACAAAATGAACAACGATAACCAACCAATGAACAAACAAAACCAGTGTTTGGGTCAGGCAGTAATTTACATTTCAGGTAATTTTTTAACATTTGCCTAAATTATATTGTAGCTATTATAAATTTATTTTTTTGGCTTCAACATGACTCTCTTAGAAGGCATTTTCTGTTTCTTCAGGTTGCTAGCAGTCTCTTCCAGCATCTCGGTTTCTTTAGGAGCTTCTTCTGATTTCTCCTTCCCTCTCTGGCTATGAAACCCCTTAGGCCAGTAGCTGGGAGCCTTTATTTACCTGAAGTCACGTAGAGAGTGGTAGGAATGTCACACTCTTCACTTCCCAGGGCAGCAAAATGCTGAGCATTTCCCATCAAAGGACCTTCCTCTATCTCCAGACACATTTCCAGCCTTGGGGATACACAGGACTCTGTGAGTTTCATTTCTTCTCAAGGCAGTGGGTATGGGGAGGGAGAAATGAGTATATATAGACCAAAAGTGACCATCTTTTTAGAAAACCAAGGATCTAACAGCTTCATAGCCTTTCCCTCAGGACTTTGCTATATTAATACCCAATGATATTCTATATACCCTATATTAATACCCACATTAAAAGGAAGAAAGCATCACTTCCCTTCAGCAAAAGCTGTAGGTCAAAATGTCCTGATTCTGGGAAATATATGTTTTTAAAAGAATTGAGAGTGAAGAATCCAGAATTCACTTAAAAAAATCAGTTAAAGGTGATAAATAAAGAAAATACAGATATACCAGCCAAATTTGAGTTGCAGGGAAGGACATAAAAGATATTAACATTTTGCCAGTGTCCTCATCTTTATAGGGAAAAACAAAATATATTTTTCTAAATAAAAAAATAGAATCCAAAATAAGATTGAGTTATATTCTAAAAACTAACTGAAATAATTCTGTTATCAAGAGAAAAGTATTATTCTAAAATTGAATCAGCAAAAATAGACAAAATAGCAAATTATAAAGAAAAGTGAAGAAGGCAATTTGCAACAGACAGTAATAGAAGAAAAGATTTCATAATCATAACAGCCTAAAGAAAGAATAAAATGCATAATAAAGAATAAACCTAATAAGGTTTTTGTGAACGTTCTATGAAGAAAATATTAAAACTCTCCTGAGATACATAAAAGAATGCATCAATAAATTAAAATGAGTATTGTTCTCTCACAGAGGAAGACTAAATATTTTAAATGGCCCAATTATCCAAAATTGTATTGATATATTCAATATTTCCAATAAGATGCTATAAAAAGATGGCTTTTGTGTTAATTGCCAAGCTTATGCTAAAATTCAGACTAGAAAACAAATGGCAGTGATACCCTTAAAATTTCTGATAAATAATGGTAAAAAGGATAAATTAGGCCTTCCAGGCAGTAAAATAGTAATCAAAACATTTCAGAACCAGAGGCCAAATGCACAGATCAAGGTACAGAGTAGAGAATTTAGAAATGTCTTCAAATTTATATTAGAAAGGTGGCACTATAAGCCTATGAGGAATAGATGGATAATTTAATAAATGCCATTCAGATAACTGAGTGGTTATTGGAGAGAAAAAATAATCTTTGGTTCTTATCTGTTTTTTCTTCTTGTACTTTTTCTTTCTTTTTATTGAGGTACATACTGTAAAGTACACTAGCCTTTAAAATTGTAAAGTGTAAAATTCCATTTATTTTTATTTTTTTACATGTATACTTCATGTAATTATCATGCTCAACAAGATACAGAAGATGTCCAGAACTTCAGAAATTTTCTTCATTTCCCTTACCCCAGAAGGAAACTCAGCTCCTATCTTTGTCACCATTAATTTGTTTTGCCTATTATTGACCTTCACATACATGGAATCATATTATGTACAGAATTTTATTTAAGGCCATTAAATCAAGTCCAAATATGTCATTCCTTTATTTCCTAGGCCTTTTTAGAGATGGCTTACACAGGGGTTGTCCAGGCCATGGCCATGGTCTAGTATTACCAAGAAAAATCTGCTATGGTCAAAGGTGAGAAGTTGGTCATTCAGATTCCAATAAATACAAGAAATCGCAGCTGCAGGTAAAGAATTCTCTCCTTCACTCAGTCATTCCAGAAGCATTCAGACGAGAGTCTCCTCCTTGTCAGCCGCTAGCTTAAGGGCTGGTAAGAAGAGGGCAGAAAAAGATGCAAAAATTATCCACTGCTTTGAGGCTGTCACATGGGAAGGCAAACCATTACGACATGGTAAGAAAAGTGTTTACTGAGTTAAGTACAAAATGCAAAGGGATGCTTGAGACAGAATGACCTGTGACCCAAGGAAGAATTAAAAGGAAGTTTTGTCTTTTGGACTCTGCGGGAGAGGGTGAGGGTGAGATGATTTGGGAGAATGACATTGAAACATGTATGCTATCATATGTGAAATGAATTGCCAGTCCAGTTTCGATGCATGACACAGGATGCTTGGGGCTGGTGCACTGGGATGAACCAGAGGGATGGGATGGGGAGGGAGGTGGGAGGGGGGTTCAAGATGGGGAACACATGTATACCCGGGGCGGATTCATGTCAATGTATGGCAAAACCACTACAATACTATAAAGTAATTTGCCTCCAATTAAAATAAATTAATTAAAAAAAAGAAAGGTAAAGCAAGAAGGAAAAGGTAGCTGCTTTGTTTGGTCCCTCTCTTACTCTTCATACCAAAATAAATTCTGAATGCTTCAAAAACACATTTGCAAAAGAAAATAAAGAAGAGTAAAAAGTAAATCATGGAAGGATTTACTTAGAGAAGGATGGAATAAATGAATAGATCTCTCCAGTAGATCTCCATTGATCTTCTGGGGAACCAGAACCCAGTCATCACCCAGCAGTAACAAAGAACCCCCAACACCAACATGACAAAAATGTTGGAATTACTAGAGAAGTATTTTAAAGCAGCCATCATATATTTGAATGAGCTATTACAAACACACTTGAAACAGTGAAAAAATAAGTCTCATCAAAGAAGTAAAATTTATAAGGAAGGACCAAATGAGAATTTTAGAACTGAAAAATATGATAACTAGAAAAAAATATTTCAGCAGATGGACTCAACAGCAGAATGGAGGGCATAAATAAAAGAATCAGTAAACTTGAAGACAGAGGAATAAAAATTAAACTACAAAATCTGAAAAGAGAGAGAAAAAAAATTGAAAGAAATTATCATTGTCTCAGAGAATTGTGAAACTATATAACAAAAGATTTAACATTTGTGCCATCTGAGCCTTTGATGAAGATGAGAAAAATACTCAAAGATGTAACAGCTTAAATCTTCCCAATTTGGTGAAATATATAGATGTATAGATTCAAAAAGTTGGGTGAACTACAATGCGATAAACCCAAATAAATCCATACCAAGATACATCATCACCAAACTTTTCAAAGTTAAAAATCAAGTTAGAGTAGTAGTCAAACAGAAGTCACTCTCTGGTCCAACAGCATTTTTCCTCTATTGCTCTTTTATTCTCCTGCATTTCTGGGCTCATAGAAAGGGGAACTCAATAAGATTTTTGATTAGCAGATAGCATCATTCATCAAGGTAATTTTAGTTCAAAATCACTGCAAATATGTCATAAAAGAAAACTCTTAAAATGTTCTGCAGTCACTAAGTAGTATCCGACTCTGCGCAACCCCACGGGCTGCAGCAAGCAAGGCTTCCTTGTCCCTAACTATCTCCCAAAGTTTGCTCAAACTCATGTCCTTTGAGTCAGTGATGCCATCCAACCATCTCATCCTCTGTCACCCTCTTCTCCCCCTGCCTTCAATCATTTTCGGCATCAGGGTTTTTTCTAATGAGTTGGCTCTTCGCATGAGGTGGCCAAAGTATTGGAGCTTCAGCATCAGTCCTTCCAGTGAATATTCAGGGTTGATTTCCTTTAGGTTTGACTGGTTTGACCTCTTCGCTGGCCAAAGGACTCTCAAGAGTTTTCTCCAATACATCAAAAGCATCAATTCTTTGGTGCTCAGCCTGTTTTGAAATCCAACTCTCACATTTGTATTCGTACATGAATACTAGAAAAACCATAGCTTTGCCTATCCGGACCTATGTCAGCAAAGTGATGTCTCTGCTTTTTAATGCACTGTCTAAAATACAGCTCTATTTTTTTTTCTTAAATACAAATAATTCAAAATGGATGTGTCTGATGCCATAATGCCATTGTCACTTACAGACCACGTGGCAGAAAAATAAAAACAATTTTCCAGTTTTTATTTAACATGGTGGTTCATGAGTTAGCCATCAGAGAGCACCAACATAAAAACTTGTGAAAGCAATGTCATTAACCTTCTTGGCTAATTAATGTATAGGAAAGTTTATAACCCCTCTCTGCAAATCCTCAGAGTACTAGGAGATGCTTGGGAATTGCTCTACAAATGAGGTGTCACCTGACTTAGAAGAGTTTTCCAGCTTTAAGGTCCACTGAACTGTGGTGCTGAGAAGACTCTTGAGAGTCCCTTGGACTGCAAGGAGATCCAACCAGTCCATTCTAAAGGAGATCGATCCTGTGTTCATTGGAAGAACTGATGCTAAATCTGAAACTCCAATACTTTGGCCCCCTCATGAGAAGAGTTGACTCACTGGAAAAGACACTGATGCTGGGAAGGATTGGGGGCAGGAGGATAAGGGGACAACAGAGAATGAGATGGCTGGATGGCATCACCGACTCGATGGACATGAGTTTGAGTGAACTCCGGGAGTTGGTGATGGACAGGGAGGCCTGACGTGCTGTGATTCATGGGGTCGCAAAGAGTCGGTCATGACTGAGCGACTGAACTGAACTGAAGAAAAATAAAACATCTGTCACAAGGAAATGCTTTGAATTTATCAATCAATGCCAAAATATAGCAGTCTCACCCTGAGGGAGGGGTAGTTCAATTCTAGTAATTCTTTTGCTATTGAATCACTGTGTTACTTTAAGCATCTTTCTCTTTGTTGGCTGGACATTTTAAGCTGCAAATTACAGACATTCTTTAGGACAGTGACACTTTCAGTTCAGTTCAGTTCAGTTCAGTCTCTCAGTCGTGTCCGACTCTTTGCGACCCCATGAATCACAGCACGCCAGGCCTCCCTGTCCATCATCAACTCCTGGAGTTCACTCACACTCATGTCCAACAAGTCGGTGGTGCCATCCAGCCATCTCATTCTCTGTCGTCCCCTTCTCCTCCCGCCCCCAATCCTTCCCAGCATCAGAGTCTTTTCCAGTGAGTCAACTCTTCGCATGAGGTGACCAAAGTATTGGAGTATCAGCTTTAGCATCAGTCCTTCCAATGAACACCCAGGATCGATCTCCTTTAAAATGGACTGGTTGGATGTCCTTGCAGTCCAAGGGACTCTCAAGAGTCTTCTCCAGCAACACAGTTCAAAAGTATTTAGGGGCACCAAAAATTCCTTCCATTCCCCAAAGCCTGGACGAGCCATCACAACAAAAATTCTCCTTGCTGGGGCACTAGTAAGAGAAAACTTCCTGAAAAACTTGCCGGTGAACCACTATTTAATTTGTATCTGCAAGGGTGACATAGTAAAAACATTTGATTATTAAATACATGCAATCCAAAATTCCTTCATGAATTTTATACAATGTACAGAGAAATAACTTCACGGAGGGTTGTGTAATAAAAGTGCTACACACAGACACTAATAGCCTCTTTTTTAGGTCTAAACATGTATTTTGATCTATCTTAACAGACTATAGACTGCAATGACATCCAGTGAAAAACCATGGAACTCTTTGCCAAAATATTTAACCTGAATTCAGGGTGACAAATTATCTGTATTTCCCACAGCCGTCCATAATAAGTCCAGAAGGAAATATGGCTTTCACAGCAGACAAGTTGTTAAAGTTAATAATACGTGGGAAAGTTCATAAATTCAGCAAAAACAATCTATTATGGAAGAAAGCAGCTGGCTTCTGATGAATTTAGGAGTGTTCCTGATGAATTTAAGAGTCAACAAATTATTTATTGAGCACTGACTTTACGTGGACCGTGTTTCTGGCATTGGGGTAGAGAAGTAAACAAAACAGTGAGCATACCTACCCTTAAGTAATTTATATCCTCAGGAGTGTGGGAAGAGTGGCAGGCAATACAGAGAGAGTCTGATAAATACACCTGATCATTTCAGACACTCCTAAGAGTCATGCTTAAGGTAAGGTAATTTGCTACAGACACAGGTCAGGGAGATTCTCCTGACAACATGAGACATGAGACCTATTTAGAAGGGGATATTTAGACTGGGGGAGGAGCTGATAAAGATCTCAAAAAAGAACAAGTTCAGTCTCAGTTCCTAAAACTTATGTGAGGACCCACATTTTGTGCTGTTGTTAATTGAGTCTCACGTCAGCCCCGAAATCCCTTCCCATGTGTGTTTTCATATAGAGGGATTTATCAAGTTCCCACTGCAACATGGATATTATCATCCCTATTTTTGCCTGTGAGAGAATGGAAACTAAGCAGTGATGTTTAGCAACTTCCTCAAGGTTACATATGAATATAGAACAGAGCATACATATAAATCCAGTCTTTTAATCTCCAGTCCTATGTAACACACTACCTTATCAGAGATATCATCCCATTAGTGTGTTAGTAAGAAATACTTCCTGAGTCATTATTATTTTTATCTAAGATGTCCTTCTACATCTCTATCAAACAAAGAAAAAATAAGGACATGGATTCTTTAAGAAACCAGGAGTTACAGCTGAGCACCTAAGCTAAGGAGTTCCCTTGAGTACAAAATGTAGCTGAGGCAGTTGACATTTCATTGCATCTATCACTTGTTAAAAGACATTTCAGATTCTCTCTGGAGGCAAAAGGGATAATAATTAAGAAACGAGGGGCAGAAATACAGAAACTCAGAGATTTAAATTCCAGATGACAAGAGAGACATCATAAATCCAAAGAACAAGAGGATCAAATGGATTATTTCAAGTTCAGAATCATCCACAAAGTTACTCTTGGTGAGCAATGAGCACTTGTTCTTGATGTGGCAGAAAAACTGAACATTTATTTCTATTACTTTCACCAGCGCTCAAAACCATAGTCATAGGACTGAAAAATAGAAAAAAATAAAATGAGAGGGGAGAGAAAATTTTCAAACACGTAGAAAATTGTCATTCTAACAGCAAGGCACTTAATCAGTACTGAGGAAGAGGACTATTTCATGGTATCTTTTGGGTTCTATGCAAACATATTTTTCTAATTTTCTTTTTCGACATGAATCTAACGCAAGTACATAGAAGATATCATTCAGCAATTTCTGCTGTCAATCCACACACACAACTGTGCCACCCTAGCATGCCCTTACCTTTCATTTGGCTGAGGATTAGGAAGATAAGATTATAGTGCCAAAGAGGAGCTATCCCTTTAGAATCTAAAATGGCCATTTCAATTTACTTTTATGAAATGAAAGTTGACACTCAGTCATCCAGTCACACTAGCCACATTTCATTACATTACCTCAGTAACCACAGGAAATTCACGGCTTCCGCAATGGGCAACACAGAATAGAACATTTCTGTATCATGGAAAGCTCTGTGGGGCACCTCTGCACCAGACGGTATTTGTGCAAGTGCATAAATCTCACACCCTCTGTATCTACAGTCTCTCTCATGCCCCATGTTTTTCACTCTTAAAAAAAAAAAGTCCTTACCCCAAATCTCATCTTAATTTGCTATACTTCATTTCTTTGCTATACTTCATTTCTTTGCTATAATAGTTACAAAGCAAGAAAATTAGCTATAGATGGAATTTAATTGTATTTGTTTCAATATCATGATTTTATAAATAAGAAAATGCCCCTTGTAAAATATATTCTTTAATTCAATAAATATTTAATTAGTCACTACATACCCTAGGCACTGAGGCAGACCAAACCCTGACCCTTATGGTGTTTAAAATTTAAGACAGAGACAGACAATAAAAAAAGAAGGCTGATTCATGTTGAGGTTTGACAGAGAACAACAAAATTCTTTAAAGCAATTATCCTTCAATTAAAAATAAATTAAAAATTTTTTAAAAAGGAATGAAACTGTGCCATCTTCAGAGATGTGGATGGACCTAAAGACTGTCAAACAGAATAAAGTCAGTCAGAAAAAGGAAAATATCGTATATTAATGCATACCTGTGGAATCTAGAAAATGGTACAGACGAACCTATTTGCAAAGCAGAGATGGAGACACAGATCTAGAGAACAAATGCATGGACTCCAGTGGGGAAAGGGGGAAGGCGGGACGAATTGGGAGACTGGTCTTGACTCTTTTATGTATAAAATAAATAACTAATGAGAACCTACTGTATAGCACAGGGAACTCTACTCAGTGCTATGTGGTGACCTAAATGGGAAGGAAATCCAAAAAAGAGGGGATAGATATATATGCATAGCTGATTCACTTTTCTGTACAGCAGAAACTAAGACAGCATTGTAAAGCAACTATACTCCAATAACATTTTAAAAGAAGAAGAAGAAGAAGGACAGGAAAGAAAATAAAGCAAGGTCAAAGGACAGAGGAGGGGGTGGGGGAAAAAAGGGGGTAAACAAAAAGGCAGACAGTAGCTATCGCTTCTCCATGTAAGTAGGGCAGACAGAGCTTCTATGGAAAGGTGATTATTGAAACAAAGTCTGAAAATATGCAAGAACAGTCTATGGAGGTCTAGGGTAAGAACATTCCAAACACGGGAAACAGTAAAAGTCCATGCAGTCAGAATAATCTTGGTATGTCCAAAAAGAACAGACAAAGGTAGAGTTGTTAGAGAAAAGTGAGTGAGAGGGAAATACAGGGAGGCAAGGTTTGAGAAGAAACCTAGCACCAGAGCCTGTACAGCCAGACATTCATTACTTATTGCTGTGTAACAAATTACCTCAGGAATAAGTGGCTTGGAACAATATTTGCATTTATCTCACAGGCTTCTATAGATCAGAAATCCATGTGCAGTTGGGCTGGATCATCTGTTTCAGAGTCTCTCATGGGCTATTAATATACTCAAGGTATTGGCCAAGGCTGGGGTCATCTGAAGTCTCAACTCAAGAAAGATCCACTCCCAAGCTCATTCACAGGGTTTTGAATTCAAGGTTCTGTTTCTTGCAAGCTGTTGGATTGTGGACTTAGGGCTTTGCTTTCTCACTGGTTTCTGGCCAAAAACTATCCTCAGATCTTTGACTTTGGGTCTCTCCAACATGGCAGCTTGTTTCATCAAAGTGAGCAAAGGGGGAAGCAGAATCTGCCAGGAAAATGGAAGTCTCAGGCTTTGTAATCTAGTAGAAGTCAGATCCCATCTCTATGCCTTATTCTATTTATCAGAATAAATGACTAGGTCTAGTCCATATAGTAAATAAGAAATTATGTAACAGCCTGATTACTGGGAGACAGGGATCATTCTAGAAGTCTGCCCAACGAAGGCCTCATGAACCATGATAAGGAGTAAGAATTGTACCTTAAGACTGATTGGGAGGTAAGAGAAGTTTCAGTCAGGGCACTGATATGATCTGATCTTCAATTTAAGACCTGCTGTTCTACAGAGAAGAGATGTAGCAGACCACCTATGGAAACAGGGACAAGACAATAATCTTGAAAAGTAATAGCACTCAGAAGATAGTGAGCCACTGTCAGAACTGAGATCTATTTTAAAGATAGAATGTACAGTATTTGCTAACTGGTTGGATAAGGAGGGTGAAAGAGACAGGAAGCCTAACAAAAAAAGTCTGAAATAGATGGACCAGTAACCACAGAATGATTTCCCATGCTTCTGGGCACTTTCTCATTGCTTTCTCCCTACATCTTTTTTAACACCTCTCTGATAATCTTCACGAGTCACAGGATAGTGTTAATGCTTAGAAAAATCTAGAATTTCCACACTTTTAATATGTCAAAATAGGAAGTCACAGTGCTAAGAGCTGTAGGGAAAGTGGGGTATATAAAAAAATGGTTGTCATTCAGTTCAGTTCAGTCACTCTGTTACGTCCAACTCTTTGCGACCCCATGGACTGCAGCATGCCAGGCCTCCCTGTCCATCACCAACTCCTGGAGTCTACTCAAACTCACATCCATTGAGTCGGTGATGCCATCCAGCCATCTCATCCTCTGTCCTCCCCTTCTTCTCCCGACTTCAATCTTTCCCAGCATCAGGGTCTTTTTCAATGAGTCAGTTCTTCGCATCAGGTGGCCAAAATATTGGAGTTTCAGCTTAAGCATGAGTCCTGCCAATGAACTTTCAGGACTGATTTTCTTTAGGATGGACTGGTTGGATCTCCTTACAGTCCAAGGGACTCTCATTACTTATTATCAAAAATAGGACACTGTCTTTTAAGTTTGTGCCCCAGTTTCTTATACTTACCAGCAAGCATATACCATCATCATCCTTACTTTCACTTATAAAATGAAAATACTTTTATTCTTGTAAACAAAACAAAAAAAAAGCTAATAAAGAGAGGAAAAGGAATTAATTTCTCAAGAACATAAGGAGGCTGGCTGTACATTTTAACACTTCAACTTCAATAAAAATTGCTGTACTCTGTGCAATCACAGTGTGAATATTAGCTATTCCAGGAAGAATCTGATTTTCAGCACCTATCTCCCAAAACCACTAAGAAATCAATAGATTAAATGGGGTAGTTTAAATGGGATGGCTCAGATGATAAAGCGTCTGCCTCCAATGCGGGAGACCCGGGTTCGATCCCTGGGTTGGGAAGATCTCCTGGAGAAGGAAACAGCAACCAACTCCACTACTCTTGCCTGGAGAATCCCAGGGATGGAGGAGCCTGGTAGGCTACAGTCCATGGGGTCACAAAGAGTCGGACACGACTGAGCGACTTCACTTCACTTCATACACATTTTATGTGCTTTCTTGATTCATTCCATGCATTGTCTAACACTAGCTCTGTCTGTAACCAAATACCAAGCAAAACTCAAGTAAATCATAGTTAATACTGAACAGTACATTTTTTTTCTTCTCTGGTTGTAATAATTAACCCAGATTGTTTCTTGACTAAAGCTAACATCTTTGCCCCCAGCAAAATGATAAGACTTCACTTTGGAGCAAGCTTATTTTCACTTCATGCCTTTTTCTTTTATCTCACTCACCCACTCCCTGTACACAAGGTTCTATCTTGGGCATGTGTTTCTCATTGAGAGTAGAATCCCCTAAGGGAGTTAAGATCCAGAGGAAGAGATATCTCATAAAGCCTGAGTTTTCTCATCACTTTTATTGATATTCTCTCATCACTCTTGATATTACCATATGGGCAACCTAGGCAGGTAAATAAAAACATGACGCCATCCATTTATAAGAAATTCATGCACTCATCCAATCTCTGTGACAAGTCCTGTGTGTATTCTTCCAAAAGTCAAATTTATCACAATGACAAGAGAACACATTTTTTTCCTGACTCTGAATATATATTCCTTCAGGAAAAAAAAAAAATGATAGACCATTTCTCATCATCATTTCTGATGCTTTCAAGTTTAGAACACTGAAGTGCAAAGGGGAACAGTGACTCTTGATTTAGTCTTGCTGCTGCTGCTAGTGCTAAGTCACTTCAGTCGTGTCCAACTCTGTGTGACCCCATAGATGGAAGCCCACCAGGCTCCCCCTTCCCTGGGATTCTCCAGGCAAGAACATTGGAGTGGGTTGTCATTTCCTTCTCCACAGGGCCCATAATGAGACTGACGCCAAATTGAATCTTAAAGACAGAGCTTAGAGAGAATTAGAAAAGAATAGCTTTATTTGCTTTGCCAGGCAAGGGAGGACACAGGGACTGAAAACTATGTGGCCCAACCCAGGAAGGAAGATCTGATGAGCAGTTTTATAGCAAAGGTTATAAAGGGTGACAGTGCTGATAAGATTAGCATATAAGCAGGACCTCCCTTCCTCTAATCTGGTCTCAAGTAATCTTCTTGATGAGCTTTCCTGGTTCCTTTAATGTAGCCTCAGGTGGTCTTACTCTGGTGTGAAGAATGCTGACATCTTAAAGAGTTTAAAGACATTGTTATGTATATCCCTTGAGGTGGAACCAGAACCCTGCCCCAAGGCTGTATTGTTGTTTCTGTGGCCGCCCCTCCATCTCCACTGTCTGTTCATCCTCTCCATTCCCAGATTCGCAACTATTTGAATCTGCTCTTAAGAACTCAGGGAAGGTCATAAGGACAGGAGTCAAGAAACAGGGGGCTGAAAGGCTTCCATGCCAAGGAGCCCCACAGGGTCTTGCTCAGTTTCACTGTCAATATTGACCATAAGCAACTTGATGTTTCCAGTAAGGAACATAAACAGTGTCAGGCATGGAGAACATAGTGATGAATAAGCAACATTTGAAGCACCTTATGTGATTCATTTGTGCTCTCCATGACCCATCAATCAGTTCAGTTCAGTCGCTCAGTTGTGTCCAACTCTTTGTGACCCCATGAATCACAGCACGCCAGGCCTCCCTGTCCATCACCAACACCCAGAGTTCACTCAAGCTCATGTCCACAGAGTCGGTGATGCCATCCAGCCATCTCATTCTCCGTCGTCCCCTTCTCCTCCCACCCCCAATCCCTCCCAGCATCAGAGTCTTTTCCAGTGAGTCAACTCATCGCATAAGGATAGACACTCTCAAAAACTGGCCTCCACACCGACTTTGGTACCATTGTTCTTCAATTCACCATTCATATTAACTCAGCTCAAATATGCAATTTTTCTGAACCTACATTAAACCTTTTTCTTCTTCCCATTTCCTACACTTCCATTTTCCTCTTCTGTAGCTTTTCCACATGGACCTAAAAAATTCATGGATTTCCTTACCTTACTCCACTCAAAAATCCACTCATACTTCAAGATTCAGGCCAAATCTCATCACCCAAACTGACTTCCCCTCTGAGTTCCTGTAACACTGAAACAAAATCTATTTATAGCACTATATTATAATCAGCAATGTATACACCTGTCTTTCCCATTATACCATGAACTCCTTAAGGGGAGGAATATACCCTAATTCATCTCCAATGCCCAGACTCACTGACTAGCCCTTTGCATATATCCAATATATTTTTTTATGGCAGAGAGTGAAGAAAATCTAAAGAGCCTCTTGATGAAAGTGAAAGAGGAGAGTGTAAAAGTTAACTTAAAGCTCAACATTCAGAAAACTAAGATCATATCATCTCGTCCTATCACTTCATGGCAAATAGATGGGGAAACAGTGACAGACTTTATTTTGGGAGGCTCCAAAATCACTGCAGATGGTGACTGCAGCCATGAAATTAAAAGATGCTTACTCCTTGGAAGAAAAGTTATGATCAACCTAGACAGCATATTAAAAAGCAGAGACATTACTTTGCCAACAAAGGTCCATCTCATCAAAGCTATGGTTTTCCCAGTAGTCATGTATGGGTGTGAAAGTTGGACTATAAAGAAAGCTGAGAACAGAAGAAACTGAACTGTGGTGTTGGAGAAGACTCTCGAGAGTCCCTTGGACTGCAAGGAGATCCAACCAGTCCATCCTAAAGGAACTCAGTCTTGAATATTCATTGGAAGGACTGATGCCAAAGCTGAAACTCTAATACTTTGGACACCTGATACGAAGAACTGACTCACTAGAAAATACCCTGATGCTGGGAAAGATTGAAGGCAGGAGGAGAAGGGGACAACAGAGGATGAGATGGATGGATGGCATCACTGACTCAATGGACATGAGTTTGAGCAAAATCTGGGACATGAGTTTGAGCAAATTTGTCCAAATGATGGACAGGGAGCCCTGGCATGCTGCAGTCCATGGGGTCACAAAGAGACACGACTGAGTGAACTGAACTGAACTGAATATATATTTTTTTAAATAAAAGAATGCACTGTAAGATAATGATAACAATAGCTAATTTTTATTGAGCACTTGCAGCACTATAAGTACCATTACAAGAGCTCATGATTTAATCAATCTAATCCTCATATCAAGCTTATGAAGTAGATCTAGTATTACCTTCAGTTCAGTTCAGTTGCTCAGTCATGTCCAACTCTTTGTGGCCCCATGGACTGCAGCATGCCAAGCTTCCCTGTCCATCACCAATACTCCCTCCCAGAGCTTGCTCAGACTCATGTCCATTGAGTCAGTGATACCATCCAACCATCTCATCCTCTGTCATCCCTTTCTCCTTACATTACCTTACATTGCAGGTATGGAAACTGAAGAGCAGAGTTAGATAAACTGTCCAAGGTCACAAAGCTAGGGAATGGAAAAGGTGGGATTTGAAACTAGCCTCTTTTAAGCACTGGGCAATATACTGGTTGTAGAATAGACAGACAAATAGATGTGTGCTCAGTCATGTCCAATTCTTTGTGGCCCTGTGGACTGTAGCCACCAGGCTCTTCTGTCCATGGAATTTTCCAGGCCAGAATACTGAAGCACGTTACTATATCCTACTCCAGGGGATCTTTCCGATCCATGGATTGAACCCAAGTCTCTTGAGTCTCCAGCATTTGCATGTGGATTATTTACCACTATGTCACATGGGAAGCCTGATTGTAGAATAGGAGTCAATAGATTTCTCTTTTTCTCAAAGGGTCGTAGAGTATATAGTTTTGACTGTGACCAAACAGCAGTATTCAACATTGCAGCTGTAGCAGGAAAGTAGCTATAGGTGATATGCAAGTGATGCTTTCAAATTGTGGTGCTGGAGAAGATTCTTGAGAGTCCCTTGGACTACAAGAAGATCAAACAAATCAATCTTAAAGGAAATCAACCCTGAATATTCATTGGAGAGACTGATGCTGAAGCTGAGGTTCAATATTTTGCCACCTGATGTGAAGAGTTGATTTATTGGAAAAGGTTCTGACGCTGGGAAAGACTGAAGGCAAAAGGAGAAGAGGGTGGCAGAGGATGGAATAGTTGAATAGCATCACCAACTCAGTGGACATTAATTTGAGCAAACTCTGGGACATAGTAGAGGTCAGGGAAACCTGGCGTCCTGCCAGCCCACGGGGTTGCAAGGAATTAGACACAGCTTAGTGACTGAATAACAACAATAAGTTAATGAATATGGCTATGTTTCAGTAAAAGTTTATAGACAAAAACAGACAGGCGTGAATTGGCCCAAGGCAGGTGGTTTCCCACACCCTGCTGTATACTCTTCCTTGTATCCCGATATCATCTGCTTATTTAACTTCTATGCAGAGTACATCATGAGGAACACCGGGCTGGAAGAAGCACAAGCTGGAATCAAGATTGTGGGGAGAAATATCAATAACCTCAGATATGCAGATGACACCACCCTATGGCAGAAAGTGAAGAGGAACTCAAAAGCCTCTTGATGAAAGTGAAAGAGGAGAGTGAAAAGGTTGGCTTGAAGCTCAACATTCAGAAAACAAAGATCATGGCATCTAGTCCCATCACTTCATGGGAAATAGATGGGGAAACAGTGGAAACAGCGTCAGACTTTATGTTTTGGGCTCCAAAATCACTGCAGATGCTGATTGCAGCCATGAAATTAAAAGTCACTTCTTGGAAGGAAAGTTATGACCAACCTAGACAGCATATTAAAAAGCAGAGACATTACTTTGCCAACAAAGGTCTGTCTAGTCAAGGCTATGGTTTTTCCCGTGGTCATGTATGGATGTGAGAGTTGGACTGTGAAGAAAGCTGATCACTGAAGAATTGATGCTTTTGAACTGTGGTGTTGGAGAAGACTCTTGAGAGTCCCTTGTACTGCAAGGAGATCCAACCAGTCCATTCTAAAGGAGATCAGTCCTGGGTGTTCATTGGAAGGACTGATGCTAAAGCTGAAACTCCAATACTTAGGCCACCTCATGCGACGAGTTGACTCACTGGAAAAGAGTCTGATGCTGGGAGGGATTGGGGTCAAGAGGAGACGGGAACGACAGAGAATGAGATGGCTGGATGGCATCACCGACTCGATGGACATGAGTTTGAGTGAACTCCGGGAGTTGGTAATGGATAGGGAGGCCTGGCGTGCTGTGATTCATGGGGTTGCGGAGAGTCAGACACGACTGAGCGACTGAACTGAACTGAGCTGAACTGAAACAGATAATACCTAGCGAGTACATTCAAGTATTTGACCAAACACAGATTCACTGGACCAGTTATGGAAAAGTAAGAGATATTCTTTATCAGCAGCAAAAGGAAAATGGTTGCAACGGCATAGTGTGACAACTGAAGGTTGACAATGATCACAGTGGGCTGTTCTGTTAGGTCTTGTTAAGTCTTGTTTCCTAAAGAATTAAATTCATTCATTAGAGTAGCTAAGACTTTCCTGGACTTTTTCATAACGTGGTTATGGCCACTACTAATACAGCTTTTAACCAATCAAGCCTTATTTCCTTCATCAATACCACACTAAAGACCTTTCCTGCAGTTTCATCTTGGGCCTCATGCTTAGCATGGCCAAGGAAAAGGCTTCAGAACTATTGTGCTACCCTTGGCTACATGCCTAGAAATAAATTAGGGTGGATATCAAGAAAGAGTCTCAGTCTATTCCCTATCCACACAGCAGTCACTTCTCCCAGGACTGTTGCAAACCTTGCACATGTAAGCCTTTGGACCAGGCTGACTGGGGTCTGAAGCCTACCTAGTATAAAGCAAAATAACTGTAAAGCCATGATAGCAGCAGCTCTGCAAGAGACCTCCATCTGTTTGGTTTATAAAGGGGAATGTCTGATGGTAGAATCCCTATCAGATTTTCAGATTTCCGAGGACAAGGAATCAACCTTGATATCTCCTTGTGCTTGTAACAGATTCAGTGTACCCTCCAGGCAACCCATGTTTTTTGAGTAGAGTTCTAGTGAGTCTGCCCTGCTCCCCAGCTTCTAGAGCTGTGCTGCCTGTTGACATTGCCTGGCTTCCACCTGCATCTCTCTCTGTTTCTACTCATAGTCTCTGGGCACTGGAGCCTCCGATATTTTATTTTTACTGCCAAGTTTCTGCCTCAGTTCAGTTCAGTTCAGTCGCTCAGTCGTGTCCGACTCTCCGCGACCCCATGAATCACAGCACACCAGGCCCCCTGTCCATCACCAACTCTTGGAGTTCACTCAAACTCATGTCCACAGAGTCGGTGATGCCATCCAGCCATCTTATTCTCTGTCATCCCCTTCTCCTCCCGCCCCCAACCTTTCCCAGCATCAGAGTCTTTTCCAGTGAGTCAACTCGTCGCATGAGGTGGCCAAAGTATTGCAGTTTCAGCTTTAGCATCAGTCCTTCCAATGAACACCCAGGATCGATCTCCCTCAGAATGGACTGGTTGGATCTCCTTGCAGTCCAAGGGACTCTCAAGAGTCTTCTCCAGCACCACAGTTTTCAAAAGCATCAATTCTTTGGCGCTCAGCTTTCTTCACAGTCCAACTCTCACATCCATACATGACCATGGGAAAAACCATAGCCTTGACTAGACGGACCTTGGTTGGCAAAGTAATGTCTCTGCTTTTTAATATGCTGTCTAGGTTGGTCATAACTTTCCTTCCTAGGAGTAAGCGTCTTTTAATTTCATGGCTGCAATCAGCATCCGCAGTGATTTTGGAGCCCCCAAAAATAAAGTCTGACACTGTTTCCACTGTTTTTCCATCTATTTCCCATGAAGTGATGGGACCAGATGCCATGATCTTTGTTTTCTGAATGTTGAGCTTCAAGCCAACCTTTTCACTCTCCTCTTTCACTTTCATCAAGAGGCTTTTGAGTTCCTCTTCACTTTCTGCCATAAGGGTAGTGTCGTCTGCATATCTGAGATTATTGATATTTCTCCCAGCAATCTTGACTCCAGCTTGTGCTTCTTCCAGCCCAGCGTTCCTCATGATGTACTCTGCATATAAGTTAAATAAGCAAGTTTCTGCCTGTGTTCCATTATATCCAATGGACTTCCTTTAAGCATCTACCATATATTCAAGGATTTCTAAATTAATTGCCTAACTGCCTCTGGGCCCTTGCAGATTTCATTTCTGTACTGATTGGATCAACCTGAAGACATTTTGTCCCTCCTCTTATTATCTCAGTCCTCTAGATCACCCAACCTTGCTACCTATCTGTCATTTATTTTCTTGCTCTTCCAGTGTGATATAAATCCATTCTCTCTGGACTCTCAGTCTTCTCAATTGCTTTCTGATGGGTTTTGTCTTTTCTTCCTGGTTTAGAACTTTCATAACCATTCTGACAGTCATGCTCTCTCATCTCAGCTTAGGTACTCTCTTTCCAGGTCTTCCCTGGTTCTCAGATGGTAAAGAATCTGCCTGCAATGCAGGAGACCTGGGTTCAATTCCTGGGTTGGGAAGATCCCTGGAGTAGGAAACAGCAACTCACTCCAGTCTTCTTGCCTGGGAAATCCCAAGGACAGAGAAGCCTGGCAGGCTACTATCCATGGGGTCACAAAGAGTCAGACATGAGAGCATACTCTCTTCCTAACAGTCTTCCTTGGAGGCAGTTTGTCATCTAATCAGTTCTGGATGTGAGAAAAGAATGACTCTCACAGTCTCTTATCTTTTAGGTGTGGTCTAGCTTCCCATCTGCCACATTCTATCTTCATGTTTTTCTGTGTTTTACAACTCTGTGTGTGAATAAAGAACCCTTTAAGGGCCTTTTTTCTAAAGAAGATTTTTTAAAGTTCTTGTCCAAACTCACCACCAACAACAAAAAAACGGGAAACAACTCAGTTCACTGTATATTTAAGAAAATCATTGGCTCAATTTGTACAATTAAGAATTGAGAAATATCCCACTGTTAGCTGTCAGTCACTGTTTGCCTACTAGGGATAGAAAAAGTAGTGACATATTTTTATTCTTTATGTGTTTTTCTGAAAAGAACACAGAGAAAATCTGTTTAATGACCCAATACATGAAGAGTTTGTTCAGTTACTTGCTTGCACATTAAGGAAGAGTTCCAGGATGTCCAAATTTTATGGCTACTATTAGAAGCATACATACACACACACACACCAAAATAACCCAAACATGAAGTCATTTCAGACATAATTTTGTTTATTTGCTTTATTTATTTTTTATTTGCAACACAATCCAAAACAGAGAATATATTTGTTTGCAGTAAATTTTCAAATCACTCTAGAAAAATATTAAATATTGTGCTTCTTTGTTCAGCCTTGTTCAAAGGCTGCTCTAGTGGTTTGAAAGAGACAAAAGACATCTCTTAGTGAACACTGCCATTCCTCTAGGGGAAAGCTCTACCCATATAACAGCTATTTTAAGATGTTGAAGATGCATTACCACAGGCTGCAATTACTCTGTGAATCCCAATTTGAATTGAAGTATCATCTCTCAAGGGTGTAATCCCAGGGTCACATTTCCTTTTCCAGGCAAACTAAACCTTCTCTTTGACTATTAAGTGCTCGACAGGCAATCACAAAGTTCCTCTTCATCTTTAAGTAAATAAAATTATCTTTAAAAAAAATAGGCAGTTTGAAATTCATAAGAACAATAACCTACAGTGATAACAAGAGCAAATCACCCACAAATAATTGCTGCTGCTGCTGCTAAGTCACTTCAGTCGTGTCCGACTCTGTGTGACCCCATAGACGGAAGCCCACCAGGCTCCCCCGTCCCTGGGATTCTCCAGGCAAGAACACTGGAGTGGGTTGCCATTTCCTTCTCCAATGTGTGGAAGTGGAAAGTGAAAAGTGAAAGTGAAGTCGCTCAGTCGTGTCCGACCCTTAGCGACCCCACGGACTGCAGCCTACCAGGCTCCTCCATCCATGGGATTTTCTAGGCAATAGTACTGGAGTGGCTTGCCATTGCCTTCTCCGAAATAATTGCTAATCATGGTCAAATGTTGAATAAAGATCAAATTTACTAATGAAGCTCCTTTAAGTGTTATATCTATGTTCTAAATAAATATTATAGAAATATGTCTTTGATTTTTAAAACTTTGAATGGGCTTTTATAAACCAATAGTGCCATGCATTCATATAGCAATTATTATTTACTACTATTTGCTTTCTTCCGACATTGTTACAAATCCTTTAGTGCCCTTTTCAATCAAGAGGAGAGACCTGAAATGTCCTCCCAGATTTTTGGTCCATGTCTGTGGTTTTTAATCCCCTTTGAAAGATATCACCAGAGACCCTGACTCTGCCTCTGGTTTGTCCACACACATTATATGCATAGGCTCAGAGAACATGTACAGAAGGCAAGGGCAAGCCACTCCAGTACTCTTGCCTGGAAAATCCCATGGATGGAGGAGCCTGGTAGGCTGCAGTCCGTGGGGTCGCTAAGGGTCGGACACGACTGAGCAACTTCACTTTCACTTTTCACTTTCACACATTGGAGAAAGAAATGGCAACCCACTCGTGTTCTTGCCTGGAGAATCCCAGGGAAGGGGGAGCCTGGTGGGCTTCCGTCTATGGGGTCACACAGAGTCAGACACGACTGAAGTGACTTAGCAGCAGCAGCAGCAGCACCTCATTTTGATTTTGCTCCCAAGTTAAACAATAAATCTAGACAATACCAGAAAATACTCCTCTATTTCAATTTCCTTCTTTTTTTATTCCATCTCTTCTACTATTAGGTTAATCAGTTTTGTTAAAAAGAAAAACTAAACAATAGCTCTCAAATATAAATGATCAAAAATTATCACCTTAATGAAGATGATACACTGGGCCCACATAGAGATGTATGTCTTACCTGAGTCTTCTTATTGTGAATATGTCTTCATTTGGATCCTTTAATGTTCTCCCAGTTCCTTGTAGCTAAGAGTTCACTTGAGATACCCTCCCCATCCCCCAACCCCACAGCCAGTAACTGAGGTCAGGTGACCATCTCCCTCATATAAGTTATTGCACCATTTTCCATCTGGCTTCCCAAATCTCATCTTGCCCTCTCTTCCCTCCTAGTAACCATTCTTTACAATTAAGAGAATTTTTAAACTCTAACAAATTCATTGAGCCTTTCAAGGTCCAGCCTCTACTCATAATGGCCACCGCACCTCTCTTTCTGTCTTGCTTCACAGTCCAAGTCCTGGAAATTCTGCAAGTCTTTTTGTTCCTTAACATGCTGTGTTCTCTTCCCCTTTAAGTTCACAGGTATTATACTTCAGTCAGCCTAAACCCTCTTGCCTCTCCTACTTTTGGTCAACCCCTATCCACCCTTTAGGTCTCAACATAATTTTTATTTCCTCCCATAAATTATTATGTCTAGATCCTTTTCCACCACCTAAAGTCCTCTACTCTGAGAATTTTTCTATCACAGTATTTTTCACATTTTATGTGATGGCTTAATATTCCTTTCTTCACATGAAGGTAAGGTCATATCTATCCTGATACCATTATATAGCCAGTACAACAGATACAACTTAATATTTACAAAACGAATGACTCACTGAGTACTTGGGTGGAAAGATGGAGGTATGGATGAATAGATGTGTTTTTAAATGTGTGGAGTTAGGATGGCTATCTGAGAAAAAGGCAGAGGCTGCGGAAATTTGCAGTGCCCTTGCTACCCTCAGTACATCTTCAAAACATGCCACTGACTTCTCTCCACACTGATTTGATACAAGCCAAGTTCACTATGAAAAAAATGTTTAAAATCTTATTTATATAATCAAGTTTAAAGAAGTGATTTTAAAATAGTCACTTATGTATTCATTCAGGCCGAGCTAGTACCTCAGGATAATGAGGTGAAATTTATAGTTTCTTCTCTTAAGGAATTTACAGTCTTGGGAGGTGCTATATAAGGAACTTATAAAAAATAAAACAGTATCTTTTAAAGAAATAAAATTAAGTTATAAAAATTCTACATCATCTTTAAAAAATATTTCTACAAATCACTTTTTAAAAGTCTTAAAATTTTTGTAAAATTATTTTGACTGGAAAAAAAAAGTATGAACTTAAACTCAAAGGTATTTGTCAAATACTCCATCATATGACTTCTACAAAGATTAAACAAGGTATATCCATATGAGCAAACTAGCAAAATAAATGCGAAGGGGACTACATCAAGGCTTGGGACCCAGGAAAAATGATCTGAGGAGGGCTGAGGGTAGAATATTGCCCAAAGAAATGTTCTCCCATGGTGTGTTGAGTAGAACATTCCATCACAGTCTCAAAGGTTTTGAGACCCACTGTGTACAATATGGAACTAAGGACCTCGGAAACACAGTCCTGCTGCTTGTAAATATTAATAAATGTGCTTTCTAACAGTGAGGGGAAGATTGCGATTTCCCCAAGTAACTCTAGGACATAGTTCTGCCATGGTGAGCACTTGAGAGAGGAACCACACCGAGCCACACTGACTAGAAGTATCTCAAGAGGGAAAGCAGGTCATTTCAACAGGGCTTAAAAGGCTCACAAAAGGTGTGATTCTATCAGAAATGGGATGGATGTAAGAAGTGCTGAATTTGAGTATCTGCAATTAGTACAAACAATAATTAATGCATTTGTGATCACTAATACTGATGACAGAATGGAAAAGACCTTGTGCATTTTATCTTCTTTATGATCTACTATAAAGTTGAACACAGTACAGTAGAAAAAGAGGAGCCCGAATTCTTAAGGTGCTCTCAGTTCAGCCATCTTTTTCTTTTTCCTCCCCTCACTCCAGCTTTTTTGGTCCTTATATGGCACTCCATGTGTTCATACAGTAACTGTGCAAATTTCTGTATTAGCTTTGGTTTATCCAGGGGTGTACTGGAAAATGTTTAACAATTCACTATTGTGGGGGGAAAAATGCATGGACACCTATATGTACATAATTTTTATTGATGTAAATGAGTATGAAGTACACAATGAAAATAATAAAATATGCAATATTCTCTTTGTTGTAAATATTGCATAGTCAATTTCAGTTTACTCTCACAGAATATTTGTCCTATTTTTGCTGAAATCTTGTGTCCATAGACAAATTATGGTTGCAATTCCACCATGATTTCATAAAATTAGTCTATGAATAAATGTTTACTTCCCAGTTCAGAATTGGTTCATATCATTCACAAACTAATGCAGTTCTGCCATAAACGTTGATTGATATTTCCATTATTTTAATGAGGTAAAAAAAAAGTGTGAAAATGAAAATGTATGTGACAACTTCACTAATTCATCAATGACATGAAAACTTACTTGCCCAATCAGATAATTGTTTTCAAATACTGGAAGAATTTATCTCAATTTGTTGCACTAATCACAATATATTAGCTTTAGACATGACATATTTAAGTTTAATCTATATTATTAACATTATTCTATTACTTTGTTAAGTCTAGATAATCATCAAAACAGTAAATGATATTCTGATGGAATAAGATGAAGGAAAAATATTTGCCAGTTTCTATGGCGTAAATACTCCCATCATGATCAATTTTAGGCTCCAATATAATGTCACTGAACTCAGAGATGGGAAGATATGCATAGCAACACACCATTACATGGTTTTCCACTAGATAGTCTTAATAGACATAGAGAACCTCAAGAGCATAAAATAAAATAATGATGAAGTGATGAGTCCTGAATATGTATTAACCATGCTTTTAATAGAATTTAATGGTAAATTTATATAATATGATTTTTAATAATACCCATATTTAGCAACAATGTGGCAAGCTTCCTAAAAATTTAACAGCTAGCTCTCTTGAACCCATCTGAGCCACTCCTGAGCCACTCCAGCATAGCACTGGATTATTCTTTCTAGATCATTTATCCCTTCTTGCTACTTGTCACAAGCATCGTGCTACAAAATGACTGTTTCTTCCTGAAGATCAGTGAATTAAGGATGGGATCTTTCTTCTCCATCACTGGTCCATGCAAGGCTTGGAACATTATAGAAACTCAACAGGTGCTTGTAATGAATACATGAGTCATTGAGCAGTCACCACTTTCGAGCCTGGGACCGGGGTAAAATTCTGCTGCAAACCTTTGGCTGTCTTTATTTCCTATTTTGGTTTCATAACTGACTCACTTTGGCAGAGGCAACCCTTTTGGTATTAACTCACATTGGAAGAAGCTCACAAAAATATCAAGTAGGCAATTTCTGGATTGTTGTTGTTCAGTCACTAAATCGTATCCAGCTCTTTGCGACCCCACTGACTGCAGCACACCAGTTTCCCCTGTCTTTCACTATCTCCTGGAGTTTGACTGACTCAAAGAATCATATTAAAACAGAAAGGGCCTTTGTGAGCACACGCGCGCACACATGCGCTCACACACACGCGCATACACAAAACTAGTGAAATTTCTCACACAGTTGAGTCTTTCTCCAGGAACTGTCTTTGTATGAACAAAGCTGCCCAACCCAATGTCACTCCTCTGTCCCTGTGACAGCCTGGAAGAAATGACAGATCATTTAAGGGGCACATGGCTCAGCTCTTTTGCTTCAATTTGCAGGACAATGCTGCAGGGCCATTCCAGCTCCAGGGCTCTCTGAGGGCAGGGATGGGGGTGGGAGTTGGGGTTGGAGGAGGCCTGCTAAGGCTTCCAGTGCAGCCACACCATCCTCCAACTTTTACCTCCACCCAGCTCTACTTCTTAAACTCATTCAATTTATGTACACAAAGCTCTACCTCAGAATCTGTTCCTTGGGGACCCCGCATACTACAGCCTTCAGTGTCAGATAACGCTTATCAATGCAACCTCCTGCCAAACAATGCATATTGTGGGAAATATCAAATCAAAAAACTGGAGCATAACATTAGTAAACAGAATAGATAAGCAATTGCAGTAGTATTGACAATTGATTTAATAGGACCTTAGAACTAGAATTACCATCTTAAATGCATCTTTTTGGAAACAAAATTGCATATTAATTTAAATAGTAAATCTTCTTATGACTGTTGATTCTGCATTCCAAAATAGGTTTTCAGTGTGGTTTAGGAGTTTATTTCAAGGCTTGTATGAAACAAAACATTCTAATCCAAAGAGCCATATTGAGAGTATTTAGTTATTTGCATTATCAATGTAGTATTTGAAAGTTTAAGATGAGTTGAAATTGGCCATACAAATGAAAAATAGCTTAGCTAACATTAACAATCATTAAAGGGTGAAAATGACCTTAATTTCTAAAAAGGAAGGGCATATTCAATGGTTCCGTATTATACAACTCCCATCTTTTGCAATTACACAGGTACCTCTAGACACAGAAGACTCTTGGCATGGCTAAACAGTTACCACTCTCAGGTGAAAAGTATTTGATGTTGCATGTTTCCTTCACTTAAATCAGTTTTTAATTTCAACAGAGGAAAAGACAAAGCTAAAAAGCATTCTCTTAAAATTCCACCCCAATTAGTAGGATTAGAATACTAATGATCACATGCTATAAGGCAACTAAATCTTTTTACAGAGCCACTTTACAGGAAAAGCAGAGGATCAGAGACCTACAACCCAGTAATTTTTTTCTCATGACCATGTAGACACTGCCAGGGCTTTGCATTCTTTAGGCACTAACTGATGACAAACATTTAGATAGGTGTAAACTACTTCCAACCAGTCCATTCTAAAGGAGATCAATCCTGGGTGTTCATTGGAAGGACTGATGCTAAAGCTGAAACTCCAATACTTTGGCTACCTCATGCGACGAGTTGACTCACTGGAAAAGACTCTGATGCTGGGAAAGGTTGGGGGCGGGAGGAGAAGGGGACGACCGAGAATGAGATGGCTGGATGGCATCACCGACTCTGTGGACATGAGTTTGAGTGAACTCCGGGAGTTGGTGATGGACAGGGAGGCCTGGCGTGCTGTGATTCATGGGGTCGCAAAGAGTCGGAAACGACTGAGCGACTGAACTGAACTGAAACTACTTCATATGCACCCGATCTACAACAGGTAAAGGAGAGACACTGAAATTTTTATGAGAAATTGCATTATGAGGACAAATGTGAAATGTTAATATACCAAAGTCAATTTAAGATATTCTGAGTTACTTAAAATAATATTTCAAATTATTTTTTCATCCTTAACACAAATAATAAAAATATGCTCTTTTAAATTGTTTTTGACAGCTCGCACCCATGGCTTTTGCTTGCGTCATTTTTATTAACCCAGTAAGTGAAGACCCAGTCCATCTGTACGTCCAAACCCAGCAGGAGGAAGGGGCTGGGTAAGGGAGAAAGCTGAGGCAGAACTCTCTCGATCTCTTGACTTGGAAGACTTGTGGGAGGAAAAGAGTCTGTGCAAGTCTGTTGCTAAAGGTGGAAAGGAAAGGGAGTATCAGATGAGACTGACAGCAGAAGAGGAAGAGGAGGATGGAGAGTGTGAGGGATCTGCTGAAGTCCCAAGAAACACAAAGGGGGCCGGGGCTAAAGAGCCAAAGTTTGTGGGAAGTACGGTGCTGGCGCCCAGAAGCGAGGTCCGCTCTGAGGCAGGGAGGCTTCTCAGGCCCCCTTCCTCATGGCCCACTTGCCCCTGAGCTCTTTCCTCCTGCTCCTCCTCCCCAAGATTCCGGCAAACAGGCTGCTTACAAATAGGGCACGTCTTCTTGGTCTGAGTGAGCCACGGGTCCACACAGCGGCAGTGATAGGCATGAGCGCAGGGGAGGACCCTCAGCTTGTCTCCGTCCTCATAGTCGTCCAGGCAGATGGCACACACCTCGTACTGGTCTCCCTTGCGATAGTCGTGGGTAGGAATCTGTTTCAGTTGCTCTTTGGTCAGCCGATTCCGCCAGCGCTCTTTCTGGAAATGGATACAACGAACTATCACTATGGCTCCCATGCCCAGAATGAGCATTGCCAAAATCCCATAGAAAAGGATGAAGAAATAGGTCAAGAGGAATCCATTGTCAGGAACCAGAAGCACCTGAGCCCCCTGCTGGTAGACGAAGGAGGCACGCAAGTACTTAGAGCTCTTTTCGCTGATGAACACAGAAGGGATCCAGATCTGCTGCAGGACTTCTTCGTTACTCCCCACCATGTTCAGCAGTTCATCGGAATTCACATTGTGCACCACGGCTGCACCATACCCGGCCTTCTGAGCATGTAGGACCTTGAGGTCAAATTTGCAGTCGAATCTTCGAAGCAGTGCAATGAACACTGATCCGTTGGCCCGGGCTGGGGGAGGTGGGGCAATGGGGCTACAGGCGTTGGCTGGCTGAGCCTCCACGAGAAATCCCTTAAGTCCTTCCCGACTTAAGGTAGCCCCAAAGAGAGCTGGGAGGTCTGCAAATTCCATGCTTCCATTGTGGTCCGAAGTCGCTCGAATGAGTCCCCTGACAGGGGCTGCTCCCCACAGCAGAGTGGCCACGACCACAGGAAGACAGAGGGCCGTAGGGGGCATGGCGACAGCACTGGGGGAGAGGCTGAAGAGGCTGTGTCCTGGTGGCAGAAGCAGAAGCAGAGTTCTGAGCCCTCCGCTCTTCCTTTGGGATCCCAGCGGTCCAACTGCCCCTAGGTGCTACTTCCTAGCTACGGATGGTGCAGGGAAGGAACGCCGGCTCCACCCGTTTAGTGGAGCTAGGAGAGAAATTAACGAATCCCTTTCTGGTATTACAGGTAAAACGGGGGGAAAGCACAGAAGCAAGCATAGACGACAGAAAAACTGCTGAAAAGATGGGGCAGTTCAAAGATGTGGGCCTTCCAGCCAGGCGGACCGTTTCCCTATAGCCTGGAAAAGGGCTTCCGGTAAAGACAGTCAGGCTGCTTTCTGCCTTGGACGCTCAAGATGTAGCACTTCCGGTCTTCTCTTCCTTCTTCCAGCTGCCGTCGTCATCGTCAGTATCTTAAGCTCTCGCGAGAGTGCCCACCACACTTCCGGTCGATCAGATTAACGCTTGAGTCTACCTTCAAAGACTTCCGAACTCTGGCTTTGCCTGGCTTACTCGATCTCGAGATAAGGCAAGCAAAACTGAGAGGATTCTACCAGATTATTAAGTTTAATATAGGTTTTATGACAGTTGATTCTGACCTAAGAATGTGTACCAGTATCTACAAGTGCGAGTCCTTTGTCATCCTATCTCCCAAGCAAGTATTTGAATCTGAGATAATTCATAAATCCTGCCACTATGATACAGGTAACCAAGGATCGTCTGTATTAAAATTTAACATTTTAATCCTTTTATCCATTGACACAATACAATCTTTTAAGCTAATCTATTTCCCATACCAAAGACAGTATGGCGTTCAGTCAGTTCAGTTCAGTTCAGTTCAGTCTCTCAGTCGTGTCCGGCTCTCCGCAACCCCATGAATCACAGCACGCCAGGCCTCCCTGTCCATCACCAACTCCCGGAGTACACTCAAACTCATGTCCACAGAGTCGGTGATGCCATCCAACCATCTCATTCTCCGTCTTCCCCTTCTCCTCCCGCCCCCAACCTTTCCCAGCATCAGAGTCTTTTCCAGTGAGTCAACTCGTCGCATGAGGTGGCCAAAGTATTGGAGTTTCAGCTTTAGCATCAGTCCCTCCAATGAACATCCAGGATTGATCTCCTTTAAAATGGACTGGTTGGATCTCCTTGCAGTATAAGGGACTCTCAAGAGTCTTCTCCAACACCACAGTTCAAAAGCATCGATTCTTCGGCGATCAGCCTTCTTCACAGTCCAACTCTCACATCCACACATGACCACGGGAAAAACCATTGCCTTGACTAGACGGACCTTGGTTGGCAAAGTAATGTCTCTGCTTTTTAATATACTATCAAGGTCGGTCATAACTTTCCTTCCAAGGAGTAAGCGTCTTCTAATTTCATGGCTGCAATCAGCATCTGCAGTGATTTTGGAGCCAAAAAATTAAAGTCTGACACTGTTTCCACTGTTTTTCCATCTATTTCCCATGAAGTGATGGGACCAGATGCCTTAGGAATTAAAATTTTATTTCTTTATGAGGACCAATTTAGGCTAGAATACGTAAACCTGCAATATGTGAACCGTGAACTCCCAGCTGTTCAAGCAGGTTTTAGAAAACGCAGAGGCACCAGAGATCAAATTGCCAACATGCGCTGGATCATGGAGAAAGCAAGAGAGTTCCAGAAAAACATCTATTTCTGCTTCATTGACTATGCCAAAGCCTTTGACTGTGTGGATCACAATCAACTGTGGAACATTCTGAAAGACATGGGAATACCAGACCACCTGACCTGCCTCTTGAGAAACTGTATGCAGGTCAGGAAGCAGCAGTCAGAACTGTACATGGAACAACAGACTGGTTCCAAATAGGAAAAGGAGTACATCAAGGTTGTATATTGTCACCCTGCTTATTTAACTTCTATGCAGAGTACATCATGAGGAACCCTGGGCTGGAAGAAGCACAAGCTGGAATCAAGATTGCCGGGAGAAATATCAATAACCTCAGACATGCAGATGATACCACGCTTATGGCAGAAAGTGAAGAGGAACTCAAAAGCCTCTTGATGAAAGTGAAAGAGGAGAGTGAAAAGGTTGGCTTGAAGCTCAACATTCAGAAAACAAAGATTATGGCATCTGGTCCCATCACTTCATGGGAAATAGATGGAAAAACAGTGGAAACAGTGTTAGACTTTATATTTTGGGCTCCAAAATCACTGCGGATGCTGATTGCAGCCATGAAATTAAAAGACGCTTACTCCTTGGAAGGAAAGTTATGACCAACCTAGACAGTATATTAAAAAGCAGAGACATTAGTTTGCCAACAAAGGTCCGTCTAGTCAAGGCTATGGTTTTTCCAGTGATCATGTATGGATGTGAGAGTTGGACTGTGAAGAAAGCTGAGCACCAAAGAATTGATGCTTTTGAACTGTGGTGTTGGAGAAGACTCTTGAGAGTCCCTTGGACTGCAAGGAGATCCAACCAGTCCATTCTAAAGGAGATCAATCCTGGGTGTTCATTGGAAGGACTGATGCTAAAGCTGAAACTGCAATACTTTGGCCACCTCATGCAACGAGCTGACTCACTGGAAAAGAGTCTGATGCTGAAAAGGATTGGGGGCAGGAGGAGAAGGGGACGACAGAGAATGAGATGGCTGGATGACATCACCGACTTGATGGACATGAGCTTGCATGAACTCTGGGATTTGGTGATGGACAGGGAGGCCTGGCGTGCTATGATTCATGGGGTCGCAAAGAGTCGGACACGACTGAGCGACTGAACTGAACTGAACTGAACATAAACCTACTGGGTGTTTGGGCAGTACATTTTTCTAGGCTATTGTAGATGCCTGAAGATTTTGGTGTAGCATTGGATCCATATGACCAAGGAAATAGCCAGAATATAAAATTGTTGAAACAAGTAGATGCTTTTCCTTATGACCTCATTTACAACATGAAATGAGGTCCTTTGGTTTTTAGATTTTGCATTTCCATACAGCTGTCTTTTTTCTCTTTAAGAAGTCAAAACTTGGATTAGAAAAGAAAATTATAGGCCACTTTATATAAAGATGTGTCTCATTGGCCAAGTCAGAAACAGAAAGGTTTTATTCTGAGCACACAGTGTCAAGTTGTCCCTCCAGACTTGGGTGTTCACCATCTCATATTACAGTATTATCTTGCCATTTTTGTACATTGGTTCCATTTCCCAAAATATTCTTGCAGACTTATCTCTATGTTGCTGTATTTTTCCAATTTGGGACTAGAACAGGTTATTAAATGCCACTCTTCCTTCTTTCACATAATCTATTCAAGGTGAAGCAGAAAACAGTAAGCTCTAAATCCACCTGGATGTTAACACAAATGCTAATTTAAACCATTCCTGCAGGATTTTCAAATAAATGTGGAGAAGAGAAGAGAGGAGTCCCATACTGGCCCTGTCAGCATTAGCTAGCAGCTATCCTCAGTCTAAAGGAGATCAGTCCTGGGTGTTCATTGGAAGGACTGATGCTAAAGCTGAAACTCCAATACTTTGGCCACCTCATGTGAAGAGTTGACTCACTGGAAAAGACTCTAATGCTGGGAGGGATTTGGGGCAGGAGGAGAAGGGGACGACAGAGGATGAGATGGCTGGATGGCATCACTGACTCAATGGACATGAGTTTGAGTGAACCCTGGGAGTTGGTGATGGACAGGGAGGCCTGGCGTGCTGTGATTCATGGGGTCGCAAAGAGTCGGACACGACTGAGCAACAGAACTGAACTGAACTAATCCTCAGTCTAAAACAATTGAAGGACTGAGACCATTTCTTTCAAAATGACTGTCAGTGAACTATTCTGACAACCACACACCCCATCCATGGGGAAGTAAGGTAGTGCTTCCCCTTAACCTCAAGTCAAGGGAAAATGACTTGGAGACATTTGTGAAAATTGAGGCTCAGAGAAAAAGGAGGGGAGTACATTGGGTCAATCTCCATTTCTGCACCCAAAGAAGTGTCTCAGATTCCAAACATGGGCCTTGCTATGGAGAGCCCTTAAAAAGGATCCCACGGAGCCCTTGACCTAATAGTGTAAGGAGGTACCAAAACAAAGGGGTTGATACTGGAATCTAGGGGCAGAGGAAGACTCACAGGTAGCCATCCCAGGAAAGATATTGTCCCCATTAGGTGAAAAAAACTGCCGAGGACTCCACCAAAGCAATGCATAAGAGAGAAGGAGTTAGTTTGAGATCATTTGCTGTGGGGGCAGTCAACGACACCAGATCACTAATGAACCAGCCAACCATGATTATTCCCTCTGAGACCAGTCTTCGAGAGGTCAACTGCAGAAGCTGACCAGAGCAGGAGGGGAGCAAAGACAAGAGAAGAGAAGCCAGCAGTACCCTACTGCCCCACCCCTGCCACTCGGTCAAACTTTCCAAGCTTGATTTGAATCTGAGCCAGGGAAGAAAAAACTATTTAATAAGTCTGGGATTTTATATTATACAAGACTACACTAGAATTGCACAGTTGCTAGTCTGAATGCATTTGTGTTTAAGAAGATCAAAGATAAAGTTGAATCCAGGCTTTTTTAGTTCTAGAATTTAACAATTTGGGAAACTTCTTCAATTAAAAAATGTGTGTGTGTGTGTGGGTGCACACGCGCAGACACACTTATACACAAAATTGTGGTGTCAAAGTCAGGAGCATAGTCTTGGAAAGGCATCTGCAAAGAGAATCTGAAACATTCTCCCAGTTCAGGAGAGCAAGACTACCTTTTCCAACTCCATTGTCTCCAGTGTAAACAAACCTTTTTACCAAAAAACTTAACTCAGCAAGAGGCTATAACCAACTATTTTTGAGATTTTATCAAATTTATGTTAAATATACATTTTATTCACATGTATAGTTAATACATAAATACATACTATCTCTATAAAATTTGTTATATATGAATTTTATAGCAATAGCATATATCTAGAACCTAGGTCCCCTGCATTGCAGGCAGATTCTTTACTGACTGAGCTGCCAGGGAAGCCCCATATGTATGAATACATAATTTTAAAAGAATTGTCTCTTAAATAAAGTACAAGTTTATTAGCTTAACTTGGTAAATTATTCCTTTTGTGGTTAGACAGTCCAAATTAAATTCTCATCATTTGTCACCAGTGATCCACAACTATCTCAATCCAAGGCATTTAGCTTATAGGAGCTATCAAAACTATCTGCCTTTGTATGCCTGCTATTTTTCATATAAGATTATATATATATTAATAATTACCATAATTTCAGTGTTTCTGAACTCTATCTTTAACTTTCCAAAAGAATATAAAGCTCTACTCCCCTTCCTCTTTTCTAGTTAGTAATGGCCTTCTCAGAAAAGTTTAAATAAAAGAAAATGTGTCATATAGAACAATAGATCCCCTTGATATGTTATCAGACAATCTGGGCTCCTGTATAAACCTTCAAACCCATATTGTGTCCTTCCAGTGGGGGAAAACAATTAGCCAATTCAATGGTGGAAAAAGAGTGAAGTTGTTGATGGGCATTGCATTATTTAATCAATTGGTGATCATATGTATTTTTTTCAATTTTCAGCTCATCCATACTGCAGACAGAGACACAAAATTATTTCATTAAAATAAAATCATCAATAAATCACTCAAGTTTGTAAAAATAAATGATTTTTCAGAGTTAAAAGAGAAAATATGTACTAAAAGTGAATTATTTGAACATCTTGGCTACCATCTTTCTTTGTAGGTTTCCATGGTCTCTTGACCATCACCCTTTTTTCCCCATCCATTCTTTTGGGCAAGATTCTGCATTTTCCAGCTTGTAAAGGATAATTTACCTTAGAAGTTGGAGCTATTGAAGAGAATCAGAAAAAGGAAAAGTAGGAGTTAAAGCAAGGTCCAAGTTCCTTGCCACCTTGACATTTCAGTAACTACAAACCCTCCACAGTACTACTTCCTAATTTTCCAATCTCTGACCATCCCTGTCACTTTTCTATCTCACTCTCCAGATCTTTAACAGTCACACCATCTTGCCATTTTTTTTTTTCCCTCTCTTCCTCATGCCCCTGGCCTAATATCCTCTTTCCTTCTCACCAACTTTTACCCTGGTCAATCATTATCACTCCTTCCCTGCACATACTCTCAATTCCCTTGCCTTTCTCTTCATGGAATGTGTCTGAGCAAACTACAGTCTTGCTGCATGTCTTCCCCTGTGCTGTTGATCATGGATAAAGAAAAAAAAAATCTATCTGGTCTAAATGTATAATCACTACCACTCAAGTAATACCGGCTTTTTGAAAGGGTGCTGAGGAGCTGTTCCCCTTTTATTATTAATGACATAGTTGTTTCTCTAGTAAATGTAGCACCTTTCCCCTTTGGGAGAATTGTCTAACCTGTTTGTAACATCCCTTCAAGTACTCTGTCATCAGCAAAGGAGCCCCCACATTGGATGTTGAGCCTGTTCACACAATGGCCCATGGCATTACATGTTTCTGGAGATGGTGCTGAGCCAGTGATGAGCCTCACATGGTTGCAATGATCAGAGAAGTCTGTATTGACCGTATCTGCACTGAACACAAGAAGCAGTAACACAGAGAATAAGCCTCCAGAAGAATTTCATGATTTAAGAGGACCACTTCAAAGACCTTGTCCTATTTCAAGAGAAACTTGACTCAGCTATTTTATTTTCCCAGACCAAACTCCTCCATTCTTCTGGTATTCATTTCATCCCCGATTTTCCCTCATCAAACCTCCAAAATTGCCTACAAGTTTTACTGTCAACCAACAACTTTGCTTCCTGCCACTCTGAAAAAGGGAATAGCAATCCGAGAATTTTCACATGTTCCCACATTGCAAATACCTGCTTCATGGCATCTGTGTCCAAATTCTGCACCTTACAGTCTTCAAAGGGCTTCAGAGACACCTTCATCCCCCCAGGTAAGGCACATCCTAACCCTGTCACGAGATCCTATCTGTTTGTGCCTCCTCGAGGTCATTGCTTGAACAGTTTTCCCTTC
Organism: Moschus berezovskii; assembly: GCF_049115385.1. Classification (NCBI taxonomy): domain Eukaryota; kingdom Metazoa; phylum Chordata; class Mammalia; order Artiodactyla; family Moschidae; genus Moschus; species Moschus berezovskii. Next base: position 21,529,532 of record NC_142477.1, on the reverse strand, counting down.
TCCTCAGAGTCATTATTTCCTCCCTTACACTGGATCAATCATTTTAGCCTATCAACATTTCTTCCAGTATTGAATAAATATGAATGAATGGATAAATGATAGAGAGTTTTTTTTTAAATGTAAAAATGTGTGCTCAGTCGTGTCTGACTCTCTGTGACCCCGTGGGTTGTAACTCACTGGGCTTGTCTGTCCATGGAATTCTCCAGGCAAGAATACTGGAACGGGTTGCCATTTCCAACTCCAGGGGATCTTCCGAACCCGGGGATCAAACCCGCATCTCTTGCATCTCCTGAATTGGTAGGTGGATTCTTTATCACTGTGCCACCTGGGAAGTCTATGATAGAGGTATATAATAGATAGACAGGTAATAGAAAGATAAAACAAAAATCCTCTTTTGACCTTACTTTCCTTGCTACCTGTTGCGCTCTTTATTTATTTACTTTTTGTTGTCGTTGTTATGGCAAAGCTCCTTGAAAAGGACCTTCTTTAATTCACTGTTTCTAATGTTTCTCCTCCTTTTCTGTTGCACCTTCTTCAGTCATGCTTTGCCTCATTACTCTACTGAAAATTCTTTTCACAGTAACTAGTTGTCTCCATGGGCTTCCCTGGTAGCTCAGCTGGTAATGAATCTGTCTGCAATGCAGGAGACTCCAGTTTGATTCCTGGGCCAGTAGGATACCATGAAGAAGGGATAGGCTACTCACTCCAGTATTCTTGGGCTTCCCTGTTGCTTCCCACCTGCAATGTGGGAGACCTGGGCTCAATTCCTAGGTTGGGAAGATCTCCTGGAGGAGGGCATGCAACCCACTCCAGTATTCTTGCTAGAGGATCCCCATGGACAGAGGAGCCTGGTGGGCTACAGTCCATAGGGTCATAAGGAGTCGTGCATGACTGAGCAACTAAGCATAGCATAGCACAGTGGTCTCCATATCACTAAACCCAGTGCTCATTTTTCAGCCCACATCAGACTTCATCTGTAAGAAGCATTAACCCAATTAATGGCATCCTTGTCCTGGGAACACTTTCTCCCTTGTTCTCCAGATTCAGTACCTTCATCTTATTTTCTCGTGGTCTTGCTGGCTGTCCCTTCCTGTCTCTTTTGGGTTTCTCTATTTACCTCATGTCGAAATGTTAGAATGCCCAGAGTTCAGGCTTTGTCCTTATGTTGTCTGCATTCATTGCCTTAGTGATCACAGCCAGTTTCATAGATTAAAATACCACCTATTTGCTCGCAAATTAATATCTCTTGCTCAGTTTTCTCTCCAAAATCCAGACTCAAAGCCCGATGCCTACCTGACCTATCAATTTAAGTATATAGCAGGCCTCTCAAACAGAATATATTCGAAACTTAGTTTCTAGTATTCATCTCCAAACAAGCTCATTTACAATGTTGTTATCATAGGTAACAACAATTCAATTCTCTTTTTTTTCCTCAACTCCCATATGGTCTATCAAAAAAATTTCTATTGGTGCTGAGTTCAAAGTGTATTCAGCATCCTGCTACTAATACCTCTTATCACACTCATTACCATCACCCTGGTCCAAAACACTTTTGTCTCTCTCTTAAATTGTTGTTAAAGTCTCCTGATTGAGTTTCTTGTGTCTGTCCTTGCCTTCTTTCACTCTAGTGCTTCTATTCTCAACTCAGAGCCTATTCAAGCAGAATAAGATAGTATCTTTCTTTTACTCAGAAATTCCCAATAGCTTCCGTCTCATGGAGAATAAAAGGAGAAGTCTTTCTATTATGTGTAAAGTCACACACATTCTCTGACCCTAACCTTTACTAACCTTCCCCTTCTGCTATTTCCTTCAATACACAGGTCTTCTGTCCCATCCTTGAGCCCAGTCATCCAGAATGACTACACAAACATGATTTTTGTTCTTGACATTCTCTCAGACTAGAATGTTCTTCCCTTGTGTAGTTGCATGACTTGCTTCTTCCCTTCTTTAAAGTTTTGGTTCTCATCTTATATATTTTTGATGTTATATATATACATATATGTAAGTAAAGTTGCTCATATATACATATGCATGTATTCAATATATGTGTATATTTCTTACATATTGTATATTTTACTTATTTTTCTTTTTTTATTGTCTATTTCCACCACTAGAATGAATGACAGAAGACCCTGAAGGCAGAAAAATGCCTTTCTGCTTTATCCACTGATGGATGTATCTTCATCATTCATCAGGTTACTTAACTAGTTTGTAGATGTTGAATAGATATCTGTTGCTATTTATTGAAATTAGATTGGAATTAAGAGATTAAGATGGGGATGAGATTTTGGGAACTGGAGAGAGAGGAGTACATGGAATGGTTTCTGAAGAGACACAGGATATGGAAGATATTGCTAATGAGAGACGTGAAGAAAAGGATTTTGATCTGTAAACTTCAATTTGTGAATTAGTTTCCCTCCCTTATTTTAAGTAATATAAAATTAATCTCTCCTAACGCCGACTCTGTGGAAATGAGTTTGAGTGAACTCCGGGAATTGGTGATGGACAGGGAGGCCTGGCATGCTGTGATTCATGGGGTCGCGGAGAGTCGGACACGACTGAGCGACTGAAATGAACTGACTGAACTAATTTCTATAACTGGACTGTGTGTCTATTAATGTACTCTATACAAATAGTATATCACTTAAGACCAGGTTTTTTAACTAAATAAAAGCTGATTTTGAAACTTTACTTTTGTGTATTAAAAGTACTTTTGTTCTAGAGAATGTGTGGTTTCCTCGGTTCAATCCCGGCACAACAAAGATTTGAAATGGCAGACAAGTGTTACAGCTCAGTTACAGCTCAGAGTTTTATTTGGTAAACAAAGGATAGTACACCTTTGAGATGTGAGGGCAGGCAGACCCCAAAAGAGAGACCCCATTGGGTCCAATACATTTTTGTCTCCTTCCCCCTGAGCCTGCCCTATGCAAATGAGGGCTAGCCAATAAGGGGGTCTGTTTGTTTCACATGAGATTCTCACTCAGGTCCACAGACTTTTCCTTTGTTCCCTTTTCACGGGATTTTCCCTTTCTTTGTCTTTTAGTCACCACTATTTTAGACTTCTTTTTTCTGTTCTAATTACCTAACAGTTTTTATCATTAAAAAAATAGACAACTACCTTTGCTACTAAACTGAACTTTGTTTGAACCTTATGCAAACTTACTACAGATCTCAGCTTATATACCAGCTTCTTTAAGAAATCTATCTTCATCAGAATATCATAATTTGGGTAGGATTATTGAAGTCTTGTTTATTCTTGAACTCAATGGTGTAACACCTGACCCCAGTGGCCATCTTGGCTTCTTCTTCTTCTCTCTTCATTTCCCGCTGTGGGAAAAAGTCCCGCCAAACCGCTGAAGAGTCTCTGACGCAACAGCTCTGGACCAAAATCAACCCTCCCTCCTAATTTCCAGAGCGACCAACCCGGTCTCACCACCTCGACTAGCTGACCTATGAAAGGCCACCACTCCAGACCTCGCCTTTTTTGGGAAGAATTTCGCTGCTCCTTACTGAGAGGCTATATAAGTCGTTCTCTGCCTTTGTTCGCTGGCGGACTTCCCCAACCTCGCTCTGTTAGGTCCAGTAATCCCCCCCGGGGCCGCCTAGCCATTAAAGTCTGTTACATTATTTGGCATCTGGGTTCTTTTATTTAACGTCATGGGCCATTTTGACCTTACAAATGGGATCTCTAGGATTCCACTAAAAATAAATCTTCTTTCAACTGTCTCTCTTAATAAACGTATGTTTTCTGTCTGCAGCCACTGATTGTCCTCTCCAACCTTGCCCTCTGCAATATTGCTTCCCACTCCCTCTCATTCCTTTATTATGACAAGGAACTCTCTTCTCCTTGAAACGTGAACTTAGAAAGTGTCTTATCAGTAAGGTCAATCTCCCTTTACAATCATCTTTAAGAGCTGCTAACATACATTTTTTCCATATCCTTACACTAAAAACAGGATAAGAAAATCAGAAAAAAAAATTGATTAAAAAAATTAAAACAAGAGACAACAACTAGTCTTAAAGTCAACAATGAAATTTATGATTCCTGTACCCTCTCCATTTTCTGTGTGTTTCTTAAAAGGGAAGCCGACTTTATGTATCTTGTTGCTTTCTTCTTCCTATTTTTGCCTCTATCTCCTCTCTTCTGTGGTCTGAATTTTCATCATAAGGCCTGTGACATGGCACTGATTCCACTGATCAGCTTGCTCATCATTGTAACCTATATAAAATTCAGAAGCCATCAAAAAAGATACAATAACATTTTTTACTGTTATTAAATTAGATTTAAAACTTGGCACTGAAATCCCCAAAGTATGCAATTTATAGGAATGTATTAGTTTGCTCAGGATTTTTGGAACTAATGCAAAATTCATTAAAATGACCTTATTCACAGGATGAGAGTGCATTGAAGGATTAAATTAAAACACAGACTTTTCTTAAGGATAACCCATCATGGGGAAAAATACATTGTTTTTCAAAAAGTTAATCTAATGTGCAAACATTTAGTAAACGTCACTTATTGTTATGAGAAACCATCCCTTGGGAAAATGCAATGTTTCTTTAACTTAAAATGTAAGTTCCTTAAATTCATGAAAGTTAAAAACTCGCGTTTCCTTGGTGGCTCAAATGGTAAAGCACCCACTTGCAATGTAGGAGATCCAGGTTAAGGAAGATCCCTTGGAGAAGGAAACAGAAACCCACTCCAGTATTCTTTGCCTGGGAGATGCCAGGGACAGAGGAGCCTGGCAGGTTATAGTCCATGGGGTTGCAAAGAGTCAGACACCACTGAGTGACTAACACTTTCACTTTTTCACTTTCAAACTTATAAAAGTTAAAAACTTGAAATTGTAATGCCAAAGCAGAAGCAAAATCAGCTAATGTTCACTAATAACAACCAGACCTAACAGGTTGCAACTCAAAATAATTATTTTTCAGTAAAGAAAGAAATGGAGATATAGAACATTGCAGATGGTTTTTAACTAATGATATTATTTCCTCTATATTACTCTTATCCCAAATTCAGTCATCCCACTTTTAAAATATAAAATAGAAAAAAAAATCCTTCTTATTTTATCTTTGACTCAGGAGTTGTCAGCATAGACTTTAGACTCCTTTGGTGTGTTCTGTGGCCATCTATCCAGTATTTCAGGTATGGTTCCTAAAATAATGGTAGTTTATTGCCCATAATTTATAGACAATATGGTCTGCCCTCTGGCACCTTAAATATTAAAGTACCTTAGAAAAATATACATGCAACAAAATTCATATACTCAGGACTGATGTCAGAACCATCCTTGAAGGAGCCATATAGGATTCAAAGATTATAGACCAAAATGGTTCCCCATGCACCCCACTCCCGTAAATGTCCAACTTGCTATATCTCAGTCCAGAACTAGAAGATTTAAACAATGAGTGTGACTTTTGAATTGAATTTAAGAGCCCAAAAACTATAAAATGGAAAATATGTATGAGCAGAAACAGTTTTAAGAAAGTGATGAGGCTGATCCCAAAATGAGTGATGGTCGATCAGGTCAAGTCTTCATGTTCAAGACAGACTAGAACCAAAACAAATGAGCTTAACTCACAAATCTAATGAACACTTCAAAAATAGCATTAAAGGAGCTTAATTTTTCAACCCTGAACATGACACCAAGTTTAACCAGAAAGTTTCATTATTCAGAAACTTTTTTGGCGGAATCTTTGCACGTGTTCACAGGTAGTGGCTCTATAGCCTCTGTTGCACGCATACGTGCTGATAAACTCTGTGACTTTACTCTGACTTTTGTTCAATTTAAAAACTCCTTTCTTCTCTTTTCAGGCAGAGCAATTTAACTTTCTCTTGCCTCTACCTTTCCTAAGTAGACTAGCCTGGGCTCATTCCCCATACCCTCTCTATTCGCCAAAAAAGGCAGCTGTGAGTAGTTTCAGGAGAAGCTGCTTCTTCCTGGGAAAGGAGTTCATCTCTCCTTAGACTCAGGAGAAACCAATCAGTATCCATTTTTGTCTTTTGATAGTGATTTTATTTTCTGCTACTCAAGTAGGCACTGTTTTCTAAGACTTAGAGATTCCACATTACATAGAAAGTTAGCAAGTAGAAACACCAGATGAATTTCTCAGAAGTGTGATGAAAGAATATTTTAGTGTTTGGGGGCAAATTTTTAAAAAATTTTTATCTTTTTTTTATTTTATATTGGCACATAGATGATTAATGATGTTGTCATAATTACAGATGTACAACAGTGATCCAGCCATACATATATATGTATCCATTCTCCCTAAACTCTCCTCCCATCCAGGTTCCCACATAACATTGAGCAGAGTTCCTGCACTATACAGTAGGGCCTTGGTGATCTGTTTTAAATATATCTGTGCATACATATCAATCTCAAACTCCCTGACTATCCTTTCCCCCTACCCTTCTCCTGGGGAGGAATATTAAGGCTTCAGAGCCACAAAAAGCACTAAATATGGGGTCAACATATAGATACAGTGGTATGGTTACCACTGGCAGAAACCTAAGAGTCTTAGACAAAAATGGAAAGTAAATTGATTCATGAAATTGGTGTGACAGATAAAACAAGCTTGGAATGAAACTGGGAATGCATGCAGGGGCTCCACAGCCTTCTACAGCACAGGATTCTACTTGTCCTTTATTTCTGTATCTCTCTGTAATTTAGCCTCTGATGCTAAAGCTGAAGCTGCAATACTTTGGCCACCTCATGTGACGAGTTGACTCACTGGAAAAGACTTTGATGCTGGGAAAGGTTGGGGGTGGGAGGAGAAGGGGACGACGGAGAATGAGATGGCTGGATGGCATCACCGACTCTGTGGACATGAGTTTGAGTGTACTCCGGGATTTGGTGATGGACAGGGAGGCCTGGCGTGCTGTGATTCATGGGGTTGCGGAGAGTCGGACACGACTGAGCGACTGAACTGAACTGAACTGAACTCCCTCGTTGTAAACCGGCAAAAGTCATGGTCTGTGACAGGTCCTAAGTTCAACATTTTTCTCCCTACTTCCCATCCAGATATAAGTAGCACATCTCAAATCCCAATTCAGAATAATAGCAATTGCTTTATCCAGCTTGACCGAGATTTCTCATAGAGCATGTTCCTGGTACTCACTTGAGATTTTCCTGGTACTTACTTGCAGTGTATTTTATACTCTAGCCCTTAGTTGACTGTTAAGCTAACTAATACAAAAACAAGATCTATTTTATTCTGTATTGCCTGAATATTTTCCTTTAATTGTTATATAAGTTTCAAGATATAGTCTTATATATTGGATTTTACTCACATTTTATGCCCTTTGCCCTTGTGAGCAAAAGAGCATAGAATTACATGGAATCATGTTTGATTATAAATTTATGTTTGTTTTAAAATGTTTGCATAAGATATAAACTATTATGTTATTATTCAACTTTCTATAACATTGTGTTTTTATGTTTATACAATAATACAATATGTATTAATTTTTTTTATCTTCTGAAGCAAATGAAATTTATCGGAAGAGCACAAGTATTTAACAAAATACAAGAAACTTAAGCAACAAATACATTTTAAAGACAAAGAAATGAGGCTAGCTCAGGGAAACTCAGCAGTATGTCTTTCTTTCCTTTTTGGCCATGCCATGCAGCATGTGGGATATTTGTTCCCCCACCAGGGATTGAACCCTCTCCCCCCTATATTGGAAGTAGGGAGTCTTAACCACTGGACTGCTGGGGAAGTCCCAACAGTATGTCATTTTATATTCTCTGCAGTAAAAGGTTACTAGTGAGCCTTTGCAGGCTCTCACTCATTCTTGCAGGTCTAGTCCCAAACTATAACAAAAGTATTACTGACTCAACTAGGATAAGATGAAGAGTATACCAAACCAAGTAGCTATGGCCAGGAAACTCAGTGACACAGAAAATAGAAGGCTGTGGGAAGGTCTCAGGGAAAAGGGGCCTGCTACAGAGACCAAAGTGCCTTCCACCCTGCGGAATACAAATACAGCACACACGCACTTTGACGTGCCCCGACGGGTACAATATTTTCAAAGATTTCTTGAGTAAGCACAAAACCACATATTATACAAAATGAAAACAACCCAAAGTCCAAGCCATTTCCAAAGGCACAATACCCCAAAGTCAATTTCTGGTCAAAGGACAACTCGCTGATGTCACAGGATCACTCCTTGAGCCGAAGTCCTCCGCATGAAGTTGACGACTTCTGTAGAACTGCTGTGATTCTATGAAATTCAAAATCCTACGGACTGAAGGTTAACCTTATACACCACTAATGCAAATACTATGTATACTTAGAAAAACCAAGGCAAAACCATAATACAGAAGCTGTAAATTGGCATTACCCATTTCCCCAAGGAGAAACGTTCTTCCCTCTCAGTTCTAAAATCTAAAAACACTTGGTGGGGGCACTCATTTGTGATCATGGAAGGGTCTTTTTTATTATTTTTTTAAACCCCTTTACTGAAGCATGAGGAAAGACTAACATACAAAAATATGTACACATTTATGTATATAATCTAATGAGTCTGGAGATAAGTACACATCCATAAAGCATCTCCATAATCTATACTGTAAACACACCCATCCACTCTTGACGTTTCATTCCACCTTCATAATTTATTATTATTTGGTAATAAAAACATGACAGAATAAGATCTACCCTCTTAGCCTTTTCAGTACACATCAGTTCTGGGGTCTGGAAGAGATGCACAGGTGCTCGGTTCCTGGCTTTAACTATATCCTATATCCTGTAGCTCAGTACTCTGACAACCTACTAGAGGGAAAGCTACAACAGGCCTTTCAGCATTCTGGAAGGTGCTTTGTCTGACTGATGGGGAGAGGCTGAGTAAACCAGTGAATCTCAGGATTCCCTGAAGTGAGCCCACTGCTGTTGTTTCCCAAAGCTGATAAGAAGTAGTACAAGAGGCTTGCACGAGAATAAGGAGAGGCGAAGGACGCTCAGAAATCCAGCCCAAACCTAAACCGAGAGGTGGACTGGCTGGCGACGCTCAGTAACCCATTTCATGTGCAGGCTGGCGTCAGCATAGTTGACCGGAAGGGCAAATTCAAGTTCAGAGGGAGGAAGACACGACTCAAACTGGACAGGAATGCACGTATTTTGCTCATTCTGTCCACTCTTTTGACAGAGCTGCACACTAAAATTCCATAACTAAAACTCTGCAGGATCTGAGTCCCTGCCTCCTACCAAGTATTCTAGCAGGTCCTGTGCGCCGCAAGACACAGAAATCGGGCCTCTGCCAATTGGAGATCAAATCTCTGCTCCTTCAGAGCGCTTGAGAAAGGGACGGTGAGGGATGAAGTTCAGCTCCACTTGCCAACAGACTGCTGACATCAGCAGAGCCACTGAAACCATCTCTAAACAAGGTTTGTAGCTTCACTCCTCATCCCGAGTGATCCTATTGATCACAGAGAATTCCCCCTGAGGACATAGGTGTGGGTGGAAAGCTCCTAGAGGATAAGCAGTCACTCACACTTTTCACTTGTCCCTCAGGTGCTGTTTCCACAAGTTCCTCGTAAGGAAGTTCTCTGCACAGGTCTGACTATGGCCAGGACTTTAGAGTCAGCACTTGGAGGGAGGGTGAAGATACCCAGGGGACCTGGTATCTCACGGGGAGCACACTGAAAGGGAAACTAAAATGAGGAAAATTAAATTGCTCATGCTGAAAAGGGACAAGGCCTTCTTTCTCACCTTTCCTCAAAAATTGTGAAATGTGGGTCAGTTCTTTGTCTGACTCTGCTGCTGCTAAATCACTTCAGTCACGTGGGCTGCCATCTATTGGGTCGCAGAGAGTCGGACGTGGCTGAAGTGATTTACAATATGTATTAATTTTTTAACTGAACAGCTTATTTAGAGAATGTGAGATTTCAGCATGGTATAATTTTTTATACTGTCATTATAAATTAATAAATCATTAAAAATAAACTTAATGTCAACTAAATGATGCATAAAATCAGTTTTTTTCAGTTTGCATTTTCAATAGTAAAATAGACTTCATATAATACCCATGATCTTTTTTGCTGAAAAGTAGCAAGTTAAATTGAAGTCAGTGGGTCCTTCAGAAGTTGGTGTTGAACTAACTTTGTTGTATACTTGAATTGCTGTATTTCATGTGCATTGGTAATCACAAGAAAAGCTGTGTTCATGTGACTCAAGTCAACCAATCACACTCCTCAAGCTCACTCTTCGTGGCCCCCAATACCCTCAAGCTCCTTTTCACTCCTCCATGGTCTCACTTTGCAGAAAACCATCAGAAAGCCTACAAATCAAAATAACTGCTCTGTAGCCACTTCACAAGAACTCCCAAACTGTAGCAATTCTATAAGCAAATTTAAAGTGCAATATGTAGTATTTGTTTCTTAACATTTTAAGAAGGTATAAAATGTGCATAAAAGCATGCAAGATGCATAAGACTGTACTATGTTTCCAATTCAGTTCAGTCACTCAGTCGTGTCTGACTCTTTGTGACTCCATGGACTTCAGCACACCAGGCTTCCCTGTCCATCACCATCGCCAGACGTTGCTCAAACTCATGTCCAATAAGTCGGTGATGCCATCGAACCATCTAATCCTCTGTCATCCCTTTCTCCTCTGCCTTCAATCTTCCCCAGCATAAGGGTCTTTTCCAATGAGTCAGTTCTTCACATCAGGTGGAAAAATATTGGAGCTTCAGCTTCAGCATCAGTCCTTCCAATGAATACTCAAGGATTGATTTCCTTTAGGATGGACTGGCTGGATCTCCTTGCAGTCTAAAGGACTCTCAAGAGTCTTTTCCAATACCACAGTTCAAAAGCATCAGTTCTTTAGCACTCATCTTTCTTTATAGTCCAGCTTTCACATCTATACATGACTACTAGAAAAACAATAGCTTTGACTAGAGGGACCTATGTAGGCAAAGTAATGTCTCTGCTTTTTAATATGCTATCTAGGTTGGTCATAGCTCTTCTTCCAAGGGGCAAGCATCTTTTAATTCCATGGCTGCAGTCAACAACTGCAGTGATTCTGAAGCCCAAGAAAATAAAGTCTGTCACTGTTTCCATTGTTTCCGCATCTATTTGCCATGAAGTGATGGGACTGGATGCCATGATCTTAGTTTTTTGACTGTTGAGTTTTAAGCCAGCTTTTTCACTCTCCTCTTGTAGTTTCAGCAAGAGGCTCTTTAGTTCCTCTTTGCTTTCTGCCATAAAGGTGGTGTTGTATGCATATCTGAGGTTATTGATATTCCTCCCTGCAATCTTGAGTCCAGCTTATGCTTCATCCAGTCCAGCATTTTGCATGATGTATTCTTCATATAATTTAAATAAGCAGGGTGATAATATAACAGCCTTGACATATTCCTTTCCCAATTTGGAACCAGTCTGTTGTTCCATGTCTGGTTCTAACTGTTGCTTCTTGACCTGCATACAGATTTCTCAGGAGGCAGGTCAGGTAGTCTGGTATTCCCATCTCTTTCAGAATTTTCCACGGTTTATTGTGATCCACACAGTCAAAGGCATTAGCCTAGTCAATAAAGCAGAAGTTGATGTTTTTCTGGAATTCTCTTTCTTTTTCTATATTTCTTTATGTCAGTGGCAAAGCTTTCCAATGTTATACCCATTTTTCCCACAAGTTTTATCTTTTACATCGTGTCATTTTTCATAGGAGCTTAATTTTTAGGAGCATATGGCATGTTATAGCAGAATTGACTTTCCTTGTACTTTTCAAGTGTGTGCATGCTCGGTTGCTAAGTTGTGTCTAACTCTGTGCATCCCCATGGACTGTAGCCAGCCAGGCTTCTCTGTCCATGGAATTTTCCAGGCAAGAATACTGGAGTGGGTTGCCACTTCCTACTCCAAGGGATCTTCCAGACCCAGGGATGGAACCCACATCTCTTGAATCTCCTGCATAGGCAGGTGAATTCTTTACCACTAAAACCACCATGCAAAGAAAATTTATCAGAATTTAAAAAAAAAAAAAATTCAACCTACCCAACAACATACCATACAGAACTGTGTAACATAAGAAAATCCACTCTTGACACTGAAAACCACACATTTATTTAACTGAGAGATCTTGCTCTAAAATGGTCACATTTAAACTAGATCTATACAGCAGCAGGATGCTAATGTAGCCCTAAATGCTGTCGTGCTTTCCATGATTAAGACAATTCCACCACCATCTCTTCTCTGAAATACCTCCTTGAGAAACAATGTGTAAGATAAACACCAAGATAGGAGCAAAAGAGTTGCCTGATGAAAACAAAGGCTTAAAATCAGTTTAATGCCACTGAAATGGAATTAAATGGTTTGGTTCATGTTTGCTCAATGACCAGAACAGAGCTATTTGAAAAGAGCCCATTCTTACGTATTTGCAAAACTTATTTCCTAAAGTCACGTGGTATGCAACACAGCATTGTCAAAAGGGCATATGTGCTGAATAGCTTATATGATTATAATATTTTTACCTTCCTTATCTTGGGTAGAAAAGAAAAAAAAACTGTAAATTAAAGAACTTGTCTACTTCTTGCCTTGCTAGCAATTTAATAAAGTCTTGGTTTCAATTTACAAAGCAATGGTTATATATTACTTTAGGACAAAGTTTGAATTTGTTACCAAAATCTGTCTGAAACCAATAACAGGTCCTCTGAAAGGTATTTATTTTTGCTACTTTAGTGGGGAGTACTATAATGCTTTCCAAAATAAATTAAATTTTATCCTAATTCTGTAACAATATGACTGTGAAAAAATAAAATGAAAAACATGGGCATGACTACTAGTTAAGATCTTAGTTAAACCTTTAGAAAAAAAATGTTTCCACACTCCAACTTACTTTCTCTCTATTAGAAAGAGTAGAATAAACAAAGAGAAATAACGTGAAAATTTGGCCTTCTCTGTGGGCTTCATCAATCAGAATAGGATTGGGTATTCCAGAAAGAATTACCAAGCCCACTCTTTGTGTCAGGCCTTTTCTCCAAGCCTCAGGTATCCATGTTTTTAGTTTATACAAGGTCCAGCTTACACCATTTTGTATTGACCAGAGCAGACCCATCACTCATCTGCATTTGCATGATTGAGGTAAGGTCTTTGCAGCAGTACGTCAGCACTCTGCAACCACCCTGGCATATTTTCTCCCCAAGTCTCCCCACTCCTAACACAGATTGGTCTCTCCTATGTCTAGAAACCTTTCCTAATCTCCACTTTTCTTCTTGAAGACATTGTCACTCCCAACCCCAGTATTCAATAATTACACCAGACTCCTACCACCAGGAATGACAAGGCTTTGTTTTTTTCCATGAGTTTAAATAATCACTGATGAAGCTGGGAAAAGAATAAAACAAAATTATTTCTAAAAGGCCATTGCAATGTGCAAGGCCACATCAAGGGCTTAAACCTAATGGATCTGAATGTGATTGGAGGGAGTTCATTAACAAGTCTAAAGAAAGACTGTCTGTGCTCAGTTGTGTCAGAGACTCTGTGGCCCCATGGACTGTAGCCCACTAGGCTCCTCTGCAAGAATACTAGAGTGGGGTGCTATTTCCTACTCCAGGGGATCTTCTCAACCCAGGGATCAAACCCACATGTCCTGAGTCTCCTTCATTGGCTACTATTGCATTTACCACTACTGCCACCTGGGAAGCCCTATGTAATTCCAAAGTAGGTTTGGTGGGTTATGGAAGCTGTGAAAGGAGAATTGAAACATTACCTGTGAGCTACTCATCAAAGCATTTTGAAAAGGCAGTGGGCCCAGTCAGAAGACAAAGAATACTGTAGTCCATTGTCAAGGTTTTTCTTACTGCGATGGTGAAAATAACAGGCTAATTTAACCTATTGCCGAGAAATATTGCAGGTCATCAAACTAATGCTTTATGTTCTGATGCCTTGCTGGCAAGTGTTCTGATTAGAATCCATCTCCTCTTCAGGCCGACCTATAGGGAGAGAATGCCCTGGTGCTGAGATCATGAATATTCTGGTTATATGATAGTTACAGCTCTCACTGCAAATGGATGAATTTGCATTCTCTGTCCATATATCAGCCTTAAGCTGATTAATACAAATCTGAGCCTTGGAGATAGATGCTTCTGAACTGCCTAACAAAATCAAGCCTCCAAGTCTGTAAGTCTAGGCAACTTAATAACTCCAAGGTAATGCCTCTGTGGTAGATATCTAACAGAAAAGAACTTCAGACAGAAAGTTGTTTGAATGAGCGAGTCACTTCAGATTGAGACTTCTAAATTCCCAGCCAGCTCATTTGTTGAATCTATCCTGCTCCTGACTCACCTGACTTGATCACTCAGGAAGATGATGTGAACTCCCTGTGGGGTACTCAGCTACTCACTTTCACTACCACCTTCACCATGTTTAACTGCAGAGTTATGGAAGTCTGATATCAAATCATCATATTGGTTAATGTAACAGAAATGTCTTCCTACTTCAGTGTTTCTCCTCCAACAGGGTCAATTCTGGCTTTCTCACCTGATCCCAATTTCCATCTCTGCTAATGGAACTCTATGCAGATTATCCATACAGAAATAAACATCTTTAAAACTAAGCTCTCCCAAAATGTGCTGCCTACCTGCCTGTGGACTTTTCTAGGCCTCAAGATATTGGCTCTGGTAATCACAGGTTTTACCCATCAGGTGTCTGTTCAAACAGTACCTACAGAACATTATGAATGTGACAAATAATTTAGATGGGAAGATTAAACCCCTGCACTATCATGAAAACTGTATAGAGTTTATTAAATATGATTGTTATGATAATGGAGGGCTTCCGTGGTGGCTCAGTAATCAAGAATCTGCCTGCCAATGCAGGAGACTCAGGTTCAATCCCTGGGTCAGGAAGATCCCCTGGAGAAGAAAATGGCAACCTGCTCCAGTATTCCTATCTGGAAAATCCTATGGACAGAGGAGTCTAAAGGGTCACAAAGAGTCGGCCACAACTTATTGAGGAAACAGCAGCAACCTGATAAAGGAATATGCTCTGAGTACCTATATCAAACAGGTTTCTCCCAAGGAATTGATGATTATTCTTAGCCTATTTTCAGTGGTAACAGAAATGTTCTGGAAAAGTCTGTTTGTTTTCAGTGTGTGCTTTACGACATTTGTCCTGTGATTCCTATATTAGAATATCTGCAATTTGCTTCAGCAAGCTTATTAAAAAGCCTTAGATTTGCTAATGTATCTGATCAACAGACCACTTTTTAGAAGAGAATATTTACCAACAGACTTTTATAAAAGGTTTTGCCTCTCTCAAACATGGTCACCCAGTGTTAGCTATGGCTTTATCACCTGTCTCTAAAACCTAAGTAGTTTCTGCTCCTCTTTTTATTCTCTTTGACATTAAGGTTTTCTGTAACCCAGTCAATTTCTCTCATTTAAGATCAGCATTCTTTCAGCTATAGACACAGTACTGGGCTGGGTGTGATGACTGAAAAAAGATAAATAGAAAAGCACTGTCTTCAGTGAGCTTCCTGCATATAAGAGGATCAAGCAAAGTTATATTTTTAAAAAATTATATCTAGAAAGAGGAAATAAGTAAATGCCAAGTGGTTCGTGAAAAACAAAGTGTATCTGTAGCAGAGGAGATAATTTTGAGTCAGAATGGCTCTTAGGATTTCTGAGAAAAAGAAGAGTTTCATTTGGACCTAAAACATGCCCAGGTTTTAAGGAAACAAAGGACAAAGAGGAAGGAATAGTGGGGCAAGGGAAAGTAAGGAGGGGAAAGATATATGTTAGACACAAAGAAGAAATGGAAAATAACTTGCAGAATTCATTTGTTGGATGTCTTCTCATGAAGTCACTGATTTTGTAACAAACCAACCCTGTCACAATGCAAAATTTCCATGAATAGCCAAAAAGACTCCATTCTTACCAAATGCATTACCAAGCAAGGTAAAGTTAATAAGAGATTTTGTAGGAAAGGTGGAAATTTTCCCTGATACACTAGCCAACACACAAGCAGCCCCTTCATTCAAATGGTTTCTTCACTAAGAAATCTTGCTGCCAGAGAAATAATGAGTCTTTCTTTCTGAGACTGTCCCCTGGGCCCTGCCCCATCACTACTCCTCCCTCTCTCCTTCTTTTGTTACGTAGAAAGCTTCGATCTTTTTCTTGTGAGTGTCTTTGTGAGGATCACTTCTCGCATTTGAGAAATTCACCAAGACCGTTTCCTAGAGCAGTTTGCCGTTCTGCTTCTAGGTGCTAAGAAGGTGAACTTTCCCCCTCTGAATTATTGTATGTTAAAGTTGAAGCTCCAATACTTTGGCCACCTGATGCCAACAGACGACTCATTGGAAAAGACCCTGATGCTGGGAAAGATTGAAGGCAGGAGGAGAAGGGGGAGACAGAGGATGAGATGGTTGGATGGTATCATCGACTCAGTGAACATGACTTTGAGCAAACTCTGGGAGATGGTGAAGGACAGAGGAGCCTGGTGTGCTGCAGTCCATGGAGTCACAAAGAGTCAGACATGACTTAGAGACTGAACAAAAACAACAAATATAATTGTATTATTTATGCAGTCCACATTCACTTAGTGGAAGCAAGATAAGTAAGGAGGAAAAGTCAGCTTTGGGCCAAAAGGTTAAAGATTCTCAGAATTTAAAAACTACTAGGTACTGTTTAGAAATGTATAAACAGAGATACATGAAGAAAAGAGGACTATGTGAAAATTAATCCAAGGGTTGAGGTCAGTTTCATGGGTGTGTGCAGCCAGTCACCCAGGGGTCTGGCCTCCAAAGAAGCCTACACGTGGTTTAGTGCTTGCTCTTGCCATTTTGAAATTCTTAATCATTTTTGAACAAGCGGCCCTGCATTTTCATTTTTCACAGAGTCCCTTAAATTATGTAGCTGGTCCTACAAGGGGCAGACAGGTGTCCAGGCTCTAGCAAAACACCTGGTACATATCAGTTAAATATTTGTTAACTGAAAGAACAGATATTTTTCTTAATAACTTGTGCAGAGGACATTGAAAAGAGAGGCTATCAGGAGACAGAGACCCTTCACAGATGTCCCAAACAAGGTGATGAGCCTTATGCTTGAGGAGGTCATAGTCAAAGAACTGAGAGTCAAAAGACATAGTCTCCAGAAATGAATCTCTCATTACAACAGAAGTCAAGTTTCTGAACACTGCTGTCCTCACATGTACATAAGATGACCTCCAAGCTCACTGGGGTCTTTTCTAATAGTATCTGAGTACATTCTCAAAAACAGGAAAAAAAAAAGAGAGAGGGGAAAGAGAATGGGTGGTGGGGGGAGAGAAGGAGAATAAATAACTGTAGGAGATATTGCAAAGAAAAAATACAGTCATTTAAAATACATGGAATTTTAGAGATAGAGAAAAGGATGCACAGAAGAGCAAGAAAGCCAACTTGCCACAAGGAAATAAATAAAGCCTGGGGGACCAGATCAAATTCTACTACTGAGCAGCTGACCCAGCCCAGCAAAGATGTCCAGCAGAGAAGAATTACTAGATACCCTATTGAATCCAATGGTTTCCTCTTCAAACATTTCATGGAAACTCCAGTTTTGGGTCACAGTTAACCACATACTTACCTCCTTCATTTATATGTCCAAAGGAATCTACTAATCATGGTTTTGGTTTATTTATATCCAACTCACCCAGATATCATTTGTGAAAAGATATTTGATGCTCAAGAAGATTTGTGAGGCTTTTTAAAGAATATTTATTGCTGGAACTCATGGGACAGTGTGATACCAAATCTATAAACATGACAGACTTGTAGTCTGAACTTAGCATTAGGCCTCTTTCCATTTCAAAATGGCCTTGAAGTTGGCAAAGGGTGCCTTTGCCACTTTAGTCTTCATTATAATGTTCAAAATGCCTTGGAAGGAATAACAAATATTAACATAAATTTGACAAAAATTTTCAGTAGCATAGATATTGGATTTGCTCTGTGAGGCTGGGTCATATTCTCTATTCAAGCATGCTAAATATAAATTTGCATGTCTCCTATTTTGATTTTGGGACTTCCTAGGTGGTGCTAGTGGTAAAGAACCCACCTGTCACTCCAGTTAGATGCCACAGACAAGGGTTCGATCCCGGGGTGGGGAAGATCCCCTAGAGGAGGGTGTGGCAACCCACGCCAGTATTCTTGCCTGGAGAATCCTATGGACAGAGAAACCTGGCTAGTGGGCTACAGTCCAGAAGATCGTTAAGAATCAGACACAATTGAAGTGACTTCCCACGCACACACTCTGATTTTGTCACTTGATCCAGAGTACGTTTTCTGGCCATGTTAAGAACAATGATGCTGATGGCAAAAACTCAAGCGTAAACATATGGTTCCTAGCCTAGCTGTTTAATCAAATCCTGATATCCCCATATTTTGTTGGTCTCAAAATATACATTTGCCACTACCAATATATTATCGATATTACTGATCTTGCTAGTATGTTCCATAACTGTTTCAGAAGCCACCGCAAAGATTTACCTCAAATATTTTAATCTATCACTAACATAATTAATTAAGATAAAATTTATTAGTTTCCCATCTTCACTCAAACCTCTGAAGTATCTATTAAGCCAGTCTATTAGGCCCTCAATTAGGAAATGTTCCAGGTAGCCAATTATTACTTTTTCTGCTTGCCAATGAAATGCCATTTCCAATTTTTTTTTCAACTCTATGTTCCTTCCAGATCTTCAGTCCAGTATTAAATATCAGCCCATCTGCGTACTATATTATTTTTTGTATATTTCTAATGAGCATTTCTGCTTCACTCACCTATGTATGCCCATTTCTGTTCATCCTGCTATTAATTTGATTTTAAAATATTCTCCATTTTGGTATGATTTCAAAAGGTCCTAATTAATTTTATTCACTTCTACATCTTCATCATTAAAATGAATGTAAATGTGAGGTCCAAGATCAAGAGGAGAAAATGCAATTTGGAAGATAATTTTTCCCAAATTGCAATTTCCTTTGTGTACCAGTGCAAAAGGGACACTGACCCTCCTCCAACATCATCCTTCCCCTTTGGCTGGCCACATAGCCTTAGCTCTTCTAGAGGAAATCTTGAATTACTTTGTTTTCTTGGTAACATCAACTTTTGTGACAGTATTCAGAAATTAAACCTGGTTTGGCAGATTATCGCTTTTGCAAATAACTGAGAAAGTATTTAGAAGAGGAGAATAGGCAAGTGTGTCAACCAACAGAGAGAATTCAGACGGACCAGGAAGCTTTCCAAACTCTATGCATCTCACTGTCAAATCACCAATGTTTGCAACTACTTGATTCAACATTTAGATGAGAACTTACATTCAACTCTGCAGAGAAGGGATATCACAGTGTCAAGGTCATGGTAGAGAGATGATTAGATACTTTCGTGTATGAATGGTGCTGGATTCTATCACTGTAGCATAAAATGAAATGCACCCACCCTTAAGGTGCTTAAGGGTGCTCTTAGGTAGCAATCAGGAAAATCGTAAACTTCCTGAAAGCTGATCAATTTTGTCTAAAGACAGGCCACAGAATGAATGTAAAATTCAGCTCAAACCAGAACAAATGGACGTGGTATTGTGGTGTTTGCCATTGTAATGCCTGACCCTGAGGCCCCCTTCTCATGCACAGGCTGCATCAGCTTGACTGTGCTCCAGAAACCTGCTTCATTGTAGAAATCCCCAGACTCATCAAACCCATCACAGGCCACGATTAAAAGAATATCCTAGATGCTTAATTCTGAACACTCACACCCAAATGAACAACAATATGATTCGGTGTTCTACACACCACACTAAGTGTGAAGCCCTTAAATGACAAAACCTTGCATGCATGCTAAGTCACTTCAATTGTGTCCAACTCTTTGTGATCCCACAAACTGTAGCCCACCAGGCTCCTCTGTTCATAGAATTCTGCAGGCAAGAATACTGGAGTGAATTGCCATGCCCTCCTCCAAGGGATCTTCCAAACCCA
Source organism: Moschus berezovskii (assembly GCF_049115385.1). Classification (NCBI taxonomy): domain Eukaryota; kingdom Metazoa; phylum Chordata; class Mammalia; order Artiodactyla; family Moschidae; genus Moschus; species Moschus berezovskii. The sequence goes on along the minus strand of NC_142477.1, from coordinate 21,509,597 downwards.
GGGATCGAACTGGTGTCTCTTACATATCCTGCATTGGCAGGTGGGTTCTTTACCACTAGTGCCACCTGGGAAGCCCCAAAAATGGTTGTGCTCATGTTCAGTAACATCCAACATTTTGTGACCCCATGGACTGTAGCCCACCAGGCTCCTCTATCCACAGGATTTTCCAGGCAAGAACACTGGAGTGGGTTGCCTACTCCAGGGGATCTTCCTGACCCAGGGATTGAACCCACATCTCCTGCTGCTTCTGCATTGGCAGGCGGGTTCGTTACCACTGAGCCACCTGGGAAGCCCTTGACAAAACCTTAATGAAGCAGAAAACAGAAGACCTTTCATCTTGGCTCTGGAAGCCACTGGGATGTTTGACCTCCAGGGTGGAGGATATCCCAGAGTGCACAGAGCAATTTACAAAACTGAAAAAGAGAAACAACAGAATGTCTATTTTTAATTTTATTGTGACCTTCTAAAGTTCTGTGACTCGTGTGTTTATATTACTCTGTACAATGGTAAAACACGTGTGTAGTTTATAATTATACATATATATACATATATATATGTTGTTTGTTTAGTTGCTAAGTCGTGTCTGACTTTTTTGTGACTCCATTGACTGTAGCCCTCCAGGCTCCTCTGTCCATGGGATTTTCCAGGCAAGAATACTGAAGTGGGTTGCATTTCCTTTTCCAGGGGATCTTCCCCACCCAGGTATTGAACCCACGGTTCCTGCTGAGTCTCCTGCATTGGCAGGCAGATTCTTTACCACTGAACTACCAGGAGAGCTGACCAACTATATGTGTATATATAAATTATGTATCAGTTCAGTTCATTCGCTCGGTCATGTCCAACTCTTTGTGACCCCATGGACTGCAGAACGCCAGGCCTCCCTGTCCATCACCAACTCACAGAGTTCACTCAAACTCATGTCCATTGAGTCTGTGATGCCATCCAACCATCTCCTCCTCTGTCGTCCCCTTCTCCTCCCGTTTTCAATCTTTCTCAGCACCAGGGTCTTTTCCAATGAGTCAGTTCTTTGCATCAGGTGGACAAAATATTGGAGATTTCACCTTCAGCATCAGTCCTTCCAATGAACGTTAAGGACTGATCTCCTTTAAGACTGACTGGTTGAATCTCCTTGCAGTCCAAGGGACTCTCAAGAGTCTTCTCCATCACCACAGTTCAAGCATCAGTTCTTTACATACTCATACATGTAAAACAATATTCATGATGGGAAGGCTTTCTGGCAGGTGCCTAATAGGACTTTGATACCAGGACAGTCTTTCTCAAGCAAAATTTAACCCCAACCTCTTTACCCATCGGAATTCAAGACATTTACAAACCCTTTCCCACCACATGATAGTTACACACGTTTGAGAAAAGTATTCTGCACTAATTGGCTTGTTTTTTTGTTTGTTTTCTCAGGGGACAATCTTTCATATTACAAAATAATGACACTTCCAACTTTCCCCTGGATTTTGAATTGGCAATTAAAAACAAAAATAGAAAAATGGTGCAGTACAAAAGCAGTTAGTGGGCAACTTTATCAGTAAAGAAGAGATGCTGAAACTGGGTGGGGGAGAACTCAACTGTAGTGTAATTGTAACCAGAGAAAGAGTAACAACATAGTAATAATACCAGGAATCTACCAGAATAGAGTGGGACACAGACACAGCCAGGCAAATCAGCAGATCATTCAGATAAGCGGAACAAAATAAAAGGGGAGCCTAGGTCAAAATCAATACAAAAGTCCTAACCTAACCACTCTTTTCAGGAATAATTAATGCTAATCTACTGAGTGAATGTCCAACTCTTTGTGACCTCTTGGACTGTAGCCCACCAGGCCCCTCTGTCCATGGGATTCTCCAGGCAAAAAACACTGGCGTGGGTTGCTATTTCCTTCTCCAGGGTATCTTCCCTACCCAGGGATCGAACCCACATCTCCTGCATTGGCAAACGAGTTCTTTACCACTGAGCCACCTGGGAGGCCCAGTCTAATCATACCGATTTAATATTACACAACAGGTCTTCCTCAACACTCCTGCTGCCGCTGCTCTGCTAAGTCACTTCAGTCGTGTCCGAGTCTGTGCGACCCCATAGACGGCAGCCCACCAGGCTTCCCCGTCCCTGGGATTCTCCAGGCAAGAACACTGGAGTGGGTTGCCATTTCCTTCTCCAATACGTGAAAGTGAAAAGTGAAAGTGAAGTCGCTCAGTCGTGTCCGACTAGTAGCAACCCCATGGACTGTAGCCCACCAGGCTCCTCTGTCCATGGGATTTTCTAGGCAAGAGTACTGGAGTGGCTTGCCATTGCCTTCTCCTAGTGGGGTTTTTATGTCGGTGTTGTTAGGTGTAGCATCTGCGTCTCGTTTCTAGTAAATATCAGTTTCTATTAAAAAAAGAAAGGAACCAATTAAGAAGAAATTTTAACCACAACTAAAAGACCAATCAAGACAGCATATTAAAATGCAGAGACATTACTTTGCAGACAAAGATCCATCTAGTCAAAGCTATAGTTTTTCCAGTGGTCATGTATGGATGTGAGAGTTGGACTATAAAGAAAGCTGAGTGCTGAAGAATTAATGCTTTTGAACTGTGGTGTTGGAGAAGACGCTTGAGAGTCCCTTGGACTGCAAGGAGATCCAACCAGTCAATCCTAAAGGAAATCAGTCCTGAATATTTATTGGAAAGACTTAAGCTGAAGCTCAAACTCCAATGCTTTGTCCCCCTGATGGGAAGAACTGACTCCTTAGAAAAGACCCTAATGTTGGGAAAGATTGAAGGCAGGGAGAGACAGGGACAACAGAGGATGAGATGGTTGGATGGCATCACCAACATGATGGACATGAGTTTGAGCAAGCTCCGGGTGTTATCGATCGACAGGGAAGCCTGGCATGCTGCAGTCCATGGGGTCGCAAAGTGTTGGACACGACTGAGGGACTGAACTGAACTGAACTGAAAAGACTTTTGAACCGGTTGGCTCCATGTGATATTTGAAGTCCCATTCTTGCATGGACAAGATAAGTAGCACCTCTTGCCAAATACTTTCTGAAAAAGCTTCACTAATATGTGATCGAAACACAACTTGGAGATCAGCCACATAACCTGATGAAATATGGTTTTTAAAATGTGGTTTGTTCCCCCATGTCATTTTATACTCAGTGATGCTAGGATACTGTATATATTATTTATTTTGGTCATATTTGGGTCACATGGAACTGTAGATCTTAATCACTTCATTTCATAATTTTTTCATTATTTCCAAGGGTTGACAAACTGTAGCCCATGGGACAAACCTGGTCTGCCATCTATTTTTGTATAGTCCAAGAGCTATGAACAGTTTTTACATGTTTAAAACTGGGTGAAAAAAATCAAAAGAAGAATATGTCATGATATGAGAATTTTAGTGACATTTTTATTTGTGTCCATGAGTGAAATTTTATTAAAGCATAGTTCTGTCTGTTCCTTCTGGATGCTCTCACACTCCGAGCAAAGTTGAATAGTTGTCACACCCAGACTTATAAACCCCAAGCCTAATGTATTTTCTCTCTTTCCCTTCACAGAAAAAGTCTGCCAAGCCCTGATCTAAGTAGAATAAAATATGGGCTCATCATTTCCCACCTTTTATTGAAAGTCAGGCTACACTTGTCTTTTTAAAGCCTGTTTGATTATTTTAATACTTTTTCAAAGGAGATAAATTCTGGTTTTACTGTGATTAGGCAGAAAAGAGAGGCAGATTATCTTAGGTATCTGGAACTATTCTAATTGCCCACATGGGTCATTTGTCCTAATGCCAGCCTTAATTAATTTTAGTAGGTAATTAAGGTTGCTAATTCATTCCACAATTGGGCCACCCTCTGCAGCACTTAACCTGAATAGATACAACCACAGTTGTACCTAAGCCAGATCTGCTGGTTTAAGTCTTATCAAAATGAGCTTAAAGACACATGGAAATGGAATTAGAATGGCAGAGGAGATATCTTGTTCCCCAAATACTGGCATTGCTTCCCTTCCCCAAATAGTATCTACATAACAGCTTTCTCCATAGCAGTCCTACGTTAAGGGAACTTTCAGAAATAATGACTAGTGTAAAATTATTCCAGAAACATAGCTCTTCACACCAAGCATGATCTAGTGAGACAGCTGACTATTACACAGCAACTTTATCCCTTTAAAAAAAAATCACAAGGGACATAAAATGACAATAAAACAAACACAATGTGATGGGACAGGTTGTTACAACAGGTTTGGAATTTATTCCTTTTTTTTTTTTCCTGATTTTTCTTTCACCTTTGATTTTTCTCTTCCTGGAATATCATCTTCCCTTTTTCTCCTGGTCAAATGCTACTTTAAGTCTGAGCTTATATTATTACTATAATCATGTCTTTACTTGTATAATCCCAAAGCACTTTGCATATAAAACACTTTCACAAACTATTACAGCTACTGCTTTGTTTGGTTTGTCCCGTTCATTCTTCAAGTGAGTGAGTGAAAGTTGCTCAGTCATGTCTGACTCTTTGTGACCCCATGGACTATAGTCAGTCCATGGAGTTCTTCAGGCCAGAATACTGGAGTGGGTAG